>NW_017307338.1:418501-438749 GCF_000935625.1 Nanorana parkeri
CTCTCCCTGCCGTCCCAAGGCCGTGTTCCCCAATACGCTACCCCCCCCCCCCCCCCCCCCATTTTGTAAAGCGCGGCGCAAACTGTTGGTGCTGTATAAATCCTGTATCATAATGATAATTAGGTGTCAAAAGAGCTACTGCTTTTTGGCATTGGTACATGTCTCTCCCTCATAGGCTTCAATTAGGGTTCACCATGAGTTTGTGGCAAATTACCTCTGTGAAGATCACAAATCCCACAGTAGTGTCCAAAAAGTTCACAGGTCTGCCTATAATGCAGTGCATAGCCAGTAGAGTCACAAAAGGAATGTATAACCCACTGTGAGGTGGGTTCACAGTAGCCATATTGTCAGTGTATGTTGGAGCTTTTACTGAGCTTATAGGGAGAGTTGACAATTCTATGGAGTGATTGATACAGTTTATTTACTTATTTTAATTTTGATTTTGGTACATGTCTTCCTGTGCCTTTTGTTTAACAGTAACTTGCCTATTAGCTCAACAAATGTGCAGAGTTGTATAACAAAATTCATGTTTCATCGACTTCAATGGAGTTCAGCAAGATTTGCAAAATTGTTTTCAAACCCAGACAGATTTGATAATCTGTACTGATAACAGAATGGGAGTATTAAAACAATAATTGAAACCTGTATTATTTCAGCTACACACCTTTTCTAGGTAATCTATAGTAGGTAATTTTACATTACTCCATTTATTTACTTGAGAAATATGGATGATGTGTCCCCCGCATTTGGATCCACTTTAATGCTGATCAGTATAAAAACTTCCCATGTGTGCCATAAATAATCACTAAAAGAATACAGAACATTTGATTTAAGGCAGGGGCAAGGGCCTACAAGACATAAAGCAATATCAGTCATATTAGTTGGCTGAGAGATGTTACCTATGAGGGCTATCCTTAACATGGTTTTATACATCCATGGATTGTTTTACTCTGTGGTCCAATTAATTTAAAGCTTACTATAGGCTGTGTGCTGATTTATTACAGGGTAAAGCCAAACAAATTGTTACACATTTAAAGCATTAGTGGTTGCAATAAACATGTACCTAATACACACAGGAGGCAGCTACAATTTATATCCAAGCCTGACAAACAATAAAAAGTGTTCAACAGGTAAATAAACAGACTAATATTATAGTGCAACAAAAAAAAAAAAGCAAATGAATCCACTTATTGCCAGAGTTACAGATTTACATATAACACATGTCTAAGTTTGGGGTTGCCCTGTGCACACAGAAGCAGCATTGTTCAGAAAGTAAGGTGGGCAGCACAGTGGCTTAGTGGTTAGCACTTCTGCCTTCCAGACCTGGGGCAAGGAATCTGCATGGTCTCCCCATGTTTGCATGGGTTTCCCTACACACTCCAAAGACGTGCTGGAAGATTAATTAGATCCTCTCTAAATTGGCCCTGTATGTATGTGCAATAGGGACCTTAGATCGTAAGCTCCTTGAGGGCAGGGACTGATGTGAATGTTCTGTATGCATAGCGCTTTTGTCAGCCCTATATAAATACCCAATAAAAGTGTACATGTAGACACATTGAGAAGTCTGCTATTTAATATTGTGTGCAGTGACAACTTTACTTGAACATCACCACTCCAGTAAAGCAAAACCTTTATAACTAAAATATATTTTAAACAAAAAGCTTCCCAAAAGTTGAGCCATTTTTACTAATATTTCCGTACAGAACAAGATAGTAACATAACGGACCTGTGAATAGAGAAAAATACTTGTTCTAAACAACAATGTAAACTTCCCCATAACAAGGTAGTAGTTAGTCCGTATCAAAGGCTGTGCCCTGCTTCACTGGAGCCTATTATCCGTCTGAAGTGTTTTCTACCAAATACAAACACAAGACAGTACACAAGGCAGAACCAAAGTCATTAATGAATTGTAATCCTATGACTAGAGGCAGAAACCAGTAATTATTGTTAATTTTTCAGTTCAAAAACACAGTGTGCTGCTCACAGAGATGTCTAATTCTGACCTTTGTAGTGCAAGAACAAAAGCATTTCCAAAGCATAAATGCACGGCTCAGAATTTATTGCACTGCTGGTTCTCTCAACAGCAAAATAACAGCCATCATATATTAACTTCAAATGTAAAGGTGCAATGTTTACTAAAGTAACCGCACTGATACACAATGGCAGATTAACAGAAAAACAGTTATTGATCATGACATATCATAGACATGAACTGCCCATACCCCGCAGATCTCTCTAGCCAAAACGTCTATATTGCAGCTAATATCAAGAGTCATGTACAGTTGCCTGCATTGCTTTCATCTTGACCACTTAAAAGCAATGTCAATGTAAGTTGATTTGAAAGCCAAGGGTGACCAGTCTAAAATAATCTTTCTCTGACAATAATTGGACAACTCTTTCTGGCAGTTGCCAATGACCTAAGTATCAAAACAATAAGAAAGTATATGGGTTAGCACCCAAGCATAAGACAAGCCATAGTAAGTATCATAAATGATTGGATTGGTATTGACATGACATTTCCTAACATATCAAAATATCTGTCTCAGAGAGAGACCTGTCTATCCTTTCTAAGGCTGGCTAGCCACAACAGTAAATGAGCGCTGACATGAAACCAAACTTTAATGGCAACAATACAGTTGTAAAGGATGAGTAATATCATGTGCATCTTTAAGCTATTGTTGCTAGCAGAGGTATTGAATCTATTAGAACATATCTGAAGGGAAAAAAAGATTGTCTCATTTTACCTATAAAATGAATATTGCTTTAATTATATATATAAAAAAATGTCTCCAAAGTCAGTTAAAAAAGTTATGGAAGTGGTTAGTGTAGGTGTTGTAGCAATCAAAGCCTTGTCTACATTGTGATGAGTTTTGGAGCTGATGCCTTTCAAATAGGCAAATATTCTAGCTGCTATAATTGTGATAATACTCACAATTGTGATAATCAATTTTAACTTCTAAACGCACCACAACACAGCGCAAGATGCATTTATTTGCTGAGATTTTACTGGCTACTTCAATGGGCTGTTTCGGTGGACAATGGACAGCTGCATCTAAATGCATATGTGTGTAGACACGCGTAAACGTGCTTCATTTTAAACATCTAGAAGCATGAACAAAGCATCTAGCCTAACAGACTTTCCAAACAGAGCTCTGCATAAAAACGCAAGTGGCAAGTGTGAATGAAGCCAAAATAACTCTATTTTGATAATCCGCTAGAGATTACTATAAATGTACATACTGTATCTATCAAGTCTGTCATACATTTACAGGAAAACCTATATTACTATTTAATAGTAATCAGTTAATCAGTTAATAATTCAGATAATGTCATATTATATATTATTATATATTATCCCTTCTTAACAAAGCCCATTAATTTTCAGTTATGAAGTGAGATGTTACACGAAATGCATATCCCTTCTACAAATTCTAAATCTTAGGAAACCTGTTCAAACATTTCCTGTTGTGTTATAGTTCTGCATTTTTCAAATAGGATTATAGTATTAATTTGTTCTATCTACTGCAAGATTGTCAGAGAAGAGATTGACACCCTGCGTAGGATTATGCATTTGCTAGCTATGAAAAAGTGTTTCTCCTGGGAATTCTACAAAAGTGCTGTATTTCATTTCAATCTTTATTCCAAAAATATACAGGGTACTAAAGATAGCTGTACATCTCAAAAGACCAGAGGTAATAGAAGACCTCAGTCTTAAAAACGATCTATATGGAATACCAAAAGCATAGGTTTTACATTTAGGACACACTGCGCCAACACTCACATTCATTTTTTGCAGTCTGAACTGACATAGTTGCTTAAAGTATTATATATACATGTAGCTGATCAAGTGATAATTTACTCAAGTACAGACGTGGATACATTTGTTGGTACACTTACAGCTCATTGAAACAATGCTTTATTCCTCCTGAAAAGTGATTCAATTAAACACAATTGTCTCATGTATACCAGCATGCCTTTGGTATGACATAGAGTAAAGCAAACCAAGAGTGAACATTTTTGCTGTTTCTACAAAGATATTCTAAATGGCCTGGATAGATTTGCAGGTACCACTATAAAAGATTATAAATATTTGGATCATAGTGATATTTCAAAAGAACTGTTCTCTGTAATAAGAATCACTCACGTCTTCAATCCTGTAATCAGTCAGCCTATTTACATGGAGAAAATTAGTTATTCTGCTGTTTGGTATCATCGTGTGCACCACACTTAACATGGATCAGAGAAAACAAAGGAGAGAGTTCTCAGAGGAGATCAGTAAGAAAATTACAGAGCAGCATGTCAACATTAAAGGCTATAAGACCATCTCCAAGCAGCTTGATGCTCCTGTGACTGGAGTTGCAAATATTATTAAGATGTTTAAGGTCCATGGGAGTGTAGCAAACCCTCCTGGATGTGGTTGCAAGAGAAAAATTAACCCCAGATTGTGCAGATGGATAGTGCGAATAGTAGACAAAAAGACAAGAAAAACTTCCAAAGAGATAGAAGCGGAGCTCCAAGATTTATACATACATCAGCTCCTGATTGCACCATCCATCACTTTTTGAGTGACAGTGGGCTCAAAGGAAGTAGACCCTGGAGGACTACACTGTTAAAAGAAAAACATAAAAAGGCCAGACTAGCTAAAACAAGCCACAATGTTTTTTGTGAGACTGTCCTTTGGACGCATGAGACAAAACTGGAGCTTTTTGCAAGTCACATCAGCTGTATGTTCATAGATGAAAGAATGAAGCCTGCAAAGAGGGAAAAACCACTGTACTTACTGTGAAACATGTAGAAGGCTCAGTTAATTCTCACACTTCTTTTATAACACCTAAGAGGTTTAAAATTTCTGTGATGGTGCTGCTCAGATAATATGCCTTATACTATTGCAACTCTCTTGGTATAATTAAAAAAAAAAAGTAATTTAAACTTATATAAAGTATAATAGTGTGTCTGTCAACGGCTCCCATAACTCTGCCATTCCCCAAATGTCTTGTATTTTTTTTCAGTGAATACAAGGCATTTGCTGATTGGACGAGGAGAGATGGGACGAACAATGTTAAAATCACCAACTTTTCAAATCTGAGAATGCCTTGTATTCACTGAAAAAAATACAAGATGTTTGCTGAACTGTGGAGGTATGGGAGTGAGCAATCTACTTTATGTTCAGTGTACAGACGGCAAGTTGATCTCACAGTACCCAGAACAGGACAGCGCTGACTACTACAGTGAATTTTAGCATCCCCCGTGGCACTCATGGATAATTACATGTGACCAAGCTGGAATCATGTAAGTTTAAAAAATAGATAATTCCTTTGTGACATTGTGACATAAACCTCAATAAATATCACCATATAGACTTTGTAGTTTTTTGGGAATAACCTTTATGATAACACAATACCACTAGTGCCTAACCCCAAAGAGAGAGAGAGATCTATAAGCAGTGACTAGTATGCCTTTTTTATGGTGATATTCATTGAGGTTTATGTCACTATGTTTTTATAGTTATGTATTATGAATTGTAATTGTTTTACAATGCTTTTTATTGTAGTTCTAGTTTATACATTGTAGTTTCAATAATAATTTAATGTATGGCTTTTATTCCAATTTATCATGAACTCTGTGGGTTGTGAAACGTGAATGATTCTCCTATACAAACCAGCCCTCATCAGCATGCAACTGTTCTCAGGCTTTTGGTCTTGGGATTGCTGATGTGCATTATAAATCCCCCTCTTAGGCATAGCTAGTCATATATAATGTGTAGGTCCACTTAGTTTTTCAGTGGAAAACAGACTGGGATAGCACTCTGAGTGCACATGCTACTAGTGCTGTACGCATTCGCATTCCCTGGTTAACTTTTAGTAATGCAATGAATGCTGTTGGGACATCTGTAGATGGTTAGCAGTATAGTGCATGTGCGGTGAACCGACCGCGCATGCGCAGCCGGAAAACAAATGGTAATCCTTTGTTATTGGCCTGAAATGAACCATACATGGCAATTTTTGTAGACAGCCTGCTATGGAGGCTGGATGCTATAGGAGACTCCACCAGCAGAGTGATGAACTTGTACACCTGAACCCCAGCTATCACATGACCTTTATAAGTAAGTAACGCCTGATTGGTCATTTAAACTTTTGTAGGATGCACACTGAAATGCGTTAGTTTGGTTATGGTGACCAGCGGGTCCAGTCTATGGATTTGAATAATCACCATTGCTTCAGTTCTTACTGATCCATGATAGAAGATGTGTGTCAAATAAAAATTAATTACATGCATGATTAAACTCTCCAATTGTGAGTATTTTTAATCTGTTTCTTATACTCGTATTAATAAAGCTTATATATTTCACGAGGAGAGGGCGCTGTCTTTTCTATTGTTTTTTGCAATGTCATTAAATTTTTTGGCTATCACAAACCTGTGAAATTTACTGCGCTAATTAGTACCCTCATTGACCCAACTTGATATTATCTTAATGTTCTGGTAACAACTTACGCAAACCATTGTTTTCCTACTTAGTGTGCCACAATGTAGCTTCGAAAAGGAGAATAAAGCTCTCCTAAATTACAACAATAACATTCACTTTGAGCTTTACCATTCCGCTACATTACATAAAAGTCACACCAATGTGATATAATTTTTATCTGCGGACTTTGTTGGTTATATTTCAGGATAAATATATGGGGATTACAGGAAAAGGCATTGTTTCACATTTTTTTTACTATTAATTCCCAATATAGCTTGATAGGGTAGATTGCAAAATGTCAAATATATACTGCACGTAGCCGAGATATTGCCAAAGTAAAAAAAAAATGCTCTGAGACTCAGGGGGGACTTATGAAGAAAAAGGCCTGAGGACTCAAGTAGTTAACGTACTGAATAAAAAAGACCAGTCATTACTGAACTTATGCTACTATTTAAATATTCAGTCTGTATTATAACTGTTCAGAATTACTAGTGAAAGATCTGCATTTGCCAACCTGTGAATGCAGGTTACATACATTAAATAATTTTTGAAAGGATATAACTTGCAAATTAGTAGCGTACAATGGACCCTGAGAGACATTTTCTAGTACACACAACTGGGCATCAATAATAATTGAGTGCAGGATTATATGAAATATATATCAGAGAGCGTTTGTGTCAAAAATCTGCAACAAGTATTAATATTATTAAAAATACAAATATTTTCTGACTGCCAATCTATGCCGCAGTGTTTGCCTTGCTAGATTTATTAACAGATTTGTTAATCAAGATCTGTGTTGACCAACTGTACTGATTCTGCTCTGTGAAGCAGGCTGACTCTGGGCATACAACATGTTAGATATTTGCACTGTCCTGCAATGATCTTTGGAAAAAATCCAGTGTGCACATTGTAACACCTTAAATGTTATTTCTAATTAACTATAAGTTCAGTTTTTGTAAACACCATATCCACTGGAGTAAACTACAAAGACGCCATGGACTAAGCCTTGTACATGACAAAATAATCACCAGTGAACAAGTGTCATTCTTGTTCACTTGTTCACAATCTCGTAGGCCCTCACACATGTATTAGTCATTACAGCTCTGATCTCACATGTACTATTTGTATATTAGTAAATATACAACTTATGTTATGATTTTGATTTGATGGCCACAACTTTTTTGAAATTGTCTTTACACATTATTTTATTATTGTAAAGCTAAAGATTCATGTCCATTCATCAGTCCTTTTTTGATCTAAAGTACCCTCTGTCACCAAATAGTTTTCTTACTTAATTATAGCAATGTTCTTCCAACATCCTAAAAAAAGTGTCTATCTGAATAATGGTGATTATACTTCTATTCCTCTGTAGTAGAGATGCCCTGAGCTTCCCCATATATTGCTTTGGGTCTCTGTAATTACCAACATCAAAACTACGAAGGACCACCATGCTAAGGCATCGTTAGAAGAAATTATGAAAGACCAAGTACTAATGGTTTCCATTCACACTCCAGACTACTTATAGGTAATGCAGTCCTCCTCCGAATCACTGTACTCACAAATGTTTTTTCATCAGTCTCCGTAAAGTAAAGGCCCCTGCTATCTAACAACCCTTTTTATCTTCCTCTTCCTACCCCATCCTCTTTCTTTATTCTTCACTCTCCTTTAACCCTTTACTCTCCTTCCCCTATAACACTCGAATACATTAAAGTACAACTATGACCTCTTATTACAATATAAATTCTGCAGCACTTAAAGCTGAACTCTAGACAGATATAAAAGACACAAATAATGCAGCTCTGTAATCATTAATATATTATTACACTTATTTTTTTAAATGCAAACAGTGTAAGTACCTGAGCTCTGAGCTGGTATCAGCCTCCTGCAGGCTTGGTACAGCAGGACTGGAGTGTGAGAGGAAGCAGCAGCATGGAAAGCCAATCTGCAGTATGTGCTGACAAGAATCATGCTGATAGAAAAAGAAAGCAAAGTGACAGAAAGATGAGCTTATCACTGTGCTGCTTCTGATTCACTGTCCGAAAATGGGCTGGGATTGGTCTAGGGTGACCTGGGCTCAAAGGAAGGGGGATACATTATGTTAGCCATCAAACTGAGGACATTTAGAGACAGAAAAGTACTGCGGAGGAAATGTCTGTATTGAAAATTGCAGCAAAATCTTATTTTTATATTTCATCTTCTAATGGGCTACTCATTTTTATCTTGTTATTTTTGGCTGGAATACTGCTTTAATTGTACGTGCACCCGCACTTACAATTTTCCCTTAGATAACCAGCAAAGTATTAAAAATACTTTTTGGTCCTGCTAGTGTAGTCCACCTCATTCAGCTTCCTGTGCTAGGTTGACAATGCTGCTGAATTGATCTTGAGTTTAGAACACAGTTGCCACTCTGTCAGCTCTGCTTCTGTCAGCTCTGCTTTCCTGGGGCTAACTGGAATATTTCAAAGGGAATCATTTATCCAAAGAAATAATATACAACCTGGCTGAAATTACCTAGCCCTATATGTTGAGCATTAGAATGTGATATCATTATTTGCAGTGATAACTCTAGTTGTGACATTAAGAGTATATTTTCTATCTTTGCCACGTTAAGCATATTGCAACCCTCAAGATCATTTTCTTCACTTGAGAGTTTCCTTTGTGTTTTCATGGCATTTCAGCCCTGAGGCTCCTCAAGATAAAGTATATGTGGTAACGATGGTGCCCCCTACGGACCCACATAAGTCTTAATCTAGAAGCCAGCTCCCGAGTCAATTGAAGACAAATCATATCAGAATCATATTTATTTATTATTTTTATTATTATTCTTCTTCAGGATTTATATAACGCCAACAGTTTGTGCAGTGCTTTACAATACAAGGAAGACATTAAGGTTATAATACAAGTCAAGACAAAATGATAAGGAGGGCCCTGCCTCTGAGAGCTTACAATGAAAATCAAAGCACAATTTCTATCAGGAGAATCTAAATTATGACTACTTAATGCCATAATAATTATATTTTTTATCATTATGTACAAAGGGTGGGTTATAAAACAAATTCATTGTTTAGCAAGGGACATAAAAGAGAACTTAAATCCTGAAACTTAAAGTGCCCTCGTTCCCACATTATCGACATTAAAGCTAAACTCTGGACACAAAAACATTCATTTAAATATATTCCTCATGGGGGCGTGGCCAGGCGCATGGAGCGGTAAGACGTGCTTTAGCTCGTCTCCCGCTCACAGGGCACTGAACACAGGCAGACAGCAGCCATCCGCTCTCCCCTTTGCCGACCATGAGTGACCGGAGGAAGAAGGGGAAGAAGCAGCATAAAACGGGCCCCACGCCGAGGGAGTTGGCCCGTTTTTTCAGCACAGCGGCACCCGCGGCCTCCAAGGCTGCCTCCTCACATGCGCCCAAGATGGCGCCGCCGGAGCTCTCCTCGGCACACGCCGATTCTCCTGACAGGGAGCAGGTGAGCCAGCCTCAAGGGGATTGCCTGCCCCACAGCCCTGAAGGTCCCCAGCATCGATCCAGGTGCCTGTCACAGACCTCCCTAAGCTCCCAGGAGGGGTGGGATATGGAGACCTATATTAAGGCCTTACCCACTATGAGGGATATTGAGTCCTGCTTTGCACGCATGGAATCTACTTATAAAAAAGAGATGTCAACCTTAAAGAGGGACTTAAGCTCCAGGCTAGATGACATTGAGCAAACCGCTTCTGACATGCAATCCAGAATACAGCTGCATGACACCACTCTGCAAGAACACACAGTGCTGCTAGAATCTTCTTTTATGAAACTTAATAAAAACTGATTCAACACTAAATATATTCCTCATGAAATATAAATCCACTTAGTGTGCATCAAATTCCTTTGTAAACCCAGGTATTACCATATAAAAGTAGCAGTGACACTGTAGTCTGTGCAGGGGGATGGGGGGGGGCACCTACTACAGACTGCCTGCAGAAAACTGCAGGAGGGGCGGATACAAGACTGGTAACCCTGCACACAGAGTGAGAGCAGCAGTGACTGGTCTTGATTGCACGATGCTCCTGCAAAGTTGCAGTTTCACACTGGATTACTGCACAGATCTGGAACAAATACACAAAGCTCACCAAGATTCAAGGAATAATACACATGCCACTTTTATTGAAACAATATTTTCGTATTCCAGAGTCCAGCTGAAAATTAATTTTAACATATTCTTAACAAGGAGAACAATAGCTTTAAAACAAGCTCCAGCTGCACGTGATCTGGAGTAATTGATTTTCAAAGATTCTCAAAGATCACAACAAAGACTGTAAGGGCATGTTCACAAAATATACAGTGCGTTACACCCAAGTTCTGGCCGGAACTCACTGCATCGCATTGCGGCTGGCTCAGTATTTTGTGGGGCCGGAGGGGGCGTGGCTGGCCATTGAAGTGAATGGCACCGTAGCCACGCCCTCCGGCTGCAATGTGATCGCCCGCACGTGATCGCAAGGCACAATGTGCTCGCGGTCCGGTGCGATCAAAATAGTGCTTGTAGCATTTTGACCGCACCGCACTGTAGCCGGAGGGCGTGGCTATGGTGCCATTCACTTCAATGGCTAGCCACGCCCCCTCTGCCCCCACGAAATACTGAGGCGGTCGCACTGCATATGGTGTGAACAGGCCCTAAAACCAGCTGTTGGGCTGTATCTTACAGCTTAGGAAAACCTCCTGTATATTTATATGAGAGGTGTGTCTGGCTGCCAAATTTCTGTTGCAATATAAAGCAATAGGAAAACACTACATTTTCTGTACCTCTGTTGTGAACTTTGAAGATTAAAAGAGAACTATGAGGTGAATGATTTTCACTCAACCTCATAGTTCGGGCCGACGTGTGACAATGAAACAGATCGGGAAGTGAGCGAACACATATTGTCGCTTGCTCACTTCTCGATCATCTCCCTGCAGAGAGCCATGACTGTCACTCACGGCCCCCTGCAGAGATTCCCCCTCTTCCCGGTCCGATCCTCCAGCCCTGACTGGCGGAACGGACCGGGGAGTGGGTGGGTACAGCTTGCTCTGCCTCTAGATAGGCAGAGCCAGCTGTCACTCACGCAGCTGGGTGGATCTCGACAGTAATGCCGGGATCCGTCCTGGCTGCGGCAGTCTCAGTATACCGCGAGCTGCAGCTCGCTATATACTGAGCTTTGGGTCACGGGAGGACACTAGTATATGTCCTCCCGTGACCCTTAGGAGAACTATGGGCAAAAACACTTACCCCATAGTTCTCCTTTAATTTCTCCACAATGCTTATAGCTACAGAGATAACTGAGGGATTGTTTAAAGTGCTTTTACTGCTGTATGCAAGTTCACTGTGAATACTTTAGTGCGCATTGTCTGGGCACAGGTTCACTTCAAAACATCAATGTAGAAGTTTAGAAGTTACTCTTAGTCACAAAACTATTTTAAAATGACAATGCCATGGGCATGCTGAAACCACCAGATGCAGTGGCGTCACTATGGGGGTGCAGCCCACACTGGGTAAAACCATTGTAGGTGGTGACACCAAAATGACTGACTGCCATTTTGGTGTCACCCCTTCTAAAAAAGTCAGGCACATGGTCATGAACCGAGATCCTGACAGTTGCATGAGAGAGGAGGGGTGGGGTGAATGTCCCCTCCTCTCTCTGACTGTGTCACCAAGATGGCCGCTGGCAGGTAACCGCACATGATGTTATCATGCGCAATGACGTTGCACATGTGCGATTACGTTACGGCGGGATGTCACCCGGTGGCCGCTTCGGGTGACACAACATCTTGGGACGCCCCTGACCAGATGTCAGACAAACCGACTTCCCATCTTGCTAACAAGTGCAGAATTTCTCTACAGTATTATGTCACTGCAATTATCATGAACTGTTGCTGCATAGGTATACAGGAGCTGGGATCAGGCCCCCCTTTACCTGATCCAGACCCCTCGTGTATAAAAAAGTTACAAAATGAAATAAGTGAATGCTTTATCAGTACTTGTCCTACAATTAACTATACCAAAAACAGTCACATCGAGTTACGGGAAAGTTCTAGTGCGTAAAGTCTACTATAATTACTATAATTGTACTATTATTACTATATATTACCATAATGACCTAGACCAATTATGCAGATAAGGACTTTTAGAGTGAAGTCAGATGTCCTTATTTGCATACTTGTTCTGGGTGACTCAACGCCCTAAAGTAAGAGGGTCAGAATGACAGCCAGCATTTGTATAATGAGAAGTCAGCAATGGTGGTATCTATATTTCTCTGAGCAATGGCTCTCTTTAAAGAATTTAAAGTATAGAATATTTTGTGCTATGTTAAATCTAAACTCTATGTTATGTGAAACTTTATTTGTGAACTGTTTTATATGTCAGAGCATTTTAATTGCATTCAGTCAGTAATGTAATACAGGAACCTCTATAAGAAAGTAAAGCCAGGCCCTCGACCTCCATTGTAGCAGCATACTCCAATCCAGACAGTAAAGGAGACGCTGCACACTAACGGTTCACATAACACATAAAGGGCAAGTACATCTAGAAGAGATTTTTTATTTTTAGTTGATGCTGGAGTAAACCCCTGACCCCGTTTCTTTTATTTCTCAGGTATTGTTGAAATGTTTGCACTTGAATTCCTGGGTTTGCACATCAGCTGTGGCCATTATGAGGGGATGCCATTCTCTAAGACTGGATTTAAACTTATGTGATTGCATTCCAACACGTTTATGAGTTACATTTTTTACTGTGTTGACATGCATTGCTATTCCTATCCACATCCATTAAAATCAACAGATAAAATCAAAGAAAGTGACCATTGGTTTGGCTAATGTTAACACTTTGCAGCAAGTGACCCTAGAATAAATGTCCAATCTTTAAATGAGAGGGTTATAAGTCCATTCGAGCAATGCACAAAGAAACCAAAGTAGTGATTATTCACCAGTCATGTTGTACCCATTAATAGACAAGTCCAGCAGATGATTTTAAAAATATCTCACCAGTCGCCAGGTAACATAATAGCCACAATAATATTTATCACAGTAATAGACTGCAGGTTAGTCTGAATGAATGTATACACTTGCATTTAGATGCGTCAGATTGTCTCCACGGCATTTATGTAGGCTGGTACTGTGGTTTAGCTAACCTGAGAGTCCATGCGCACAACAACGGTGCTGTCCACGCAAAGTGCACAGGGGATGGTGGTGTGACTTTATTTGGTCAAAGAGTCCATGCAGAATGCAGAGAGAAGGTGAGTATACAAAATGTATTTCTAGGATGGCGAGGAAAGAGCCGGTACTCTATTCATACATCCGAGATGTCAAGTGTAGAGGTGAGTATACAATTTTTATTCCCAGGATGGCGAGAGTAGAGGTGAGCACACTATTCTTACATCCAGAATGGCGAGTGGAGAGAGGTAAGTATTAAGGCTTGTTTCCTTTAAGGTACAGAAAAAAAAGTACAATTTATTGTTACCTACTGTTCAGTGTGTGTATATTAAAGAATCTTTAAATGTTTTGGTTGCTGAGAGATGATTACATTTAATACATCCTCTGAGAAGTTGAAGAAACTTTCATTACTATAATGGATAATCTGTAGTCTTGCAGGATAGGCCATTAAATAAAGGATGTTCTTTTTATGTAACTCACTGATGGCTTCCTAGAGGATATCTCCCTTTTTTTTTACTGGTATTTCCTTTTTTACTGGTGTTTCCATATTCTAGGAGAAATCTTAGAATATGGAAACACCAGTATTTTCATACACAAGTTCCCCTTTTAACCATTCTACTCAATGAATTACATCTAGTTTTTGTTCGATAGCCTGGCCTGTCACCTGGGAAGGGAAGGGGGTTGCTTTAGTCTGGTCTTTGTGCTCCTTTGTTAGCAAATGCTAAGACCTACCTGACAACCATGTTCCCAGAAAGTCCTCATGTTTTTGTTTCTTCAGCTTGCACCCTTCTCTATGAATCATGCATCTTATGTATACCTGATATATTTTGAACTTTGAATATCTCTTGAGTTGGAATTAATGCTAGTTGCCTCCACGGTACAGGTCTACCACTTAAGAAGAACACTTCTGTAGCTTTTGGAAGTCTTAACTCATGTCCATCTTAATTTTATCAAATGTATTAGTCAGTAAGTATCTGAATTCCTCTGTGGTTACTACTGCTTGCTAAAATACTGAGCAAAGTGGCTATAAAACCATGAATTTTACAAAAGCACAACTCAAACAACTCAGGGAAGCACTTAATCCTGTACACTGGGAATGCATACTGTAAAATAAATACACAGTAGCTATGCATTAAAGAAAATATGTCAAGCACATACCTATGGGAACACTATTTTCAGAAAAGAAAGACACAGATATGTCTTAGTATGAAAATTACAGATGTGATAAGGTCTGAAATGAGAGCACCTATATTCTTAATGACTGTGGGAACTGCACAATTAATCAAGCAAAAGTAAAAAGTGTTATACAAAATTGTAGCAAAAGTTAATAACCCTTAAAGACACTCTATACCACAAACCATTTAAAAGTTGTAAAGGCAAATATGTTTCTAAATTATATAGCAACAACATAGGTCTTACATGCGGTCCTCATCTATCTTCCCAAAGAAGTCACTAATACCACACAATATGATGAAGAAATAAAGATTATTCTCAACAGTCACTATTACTTTCCACAGATAAGAACTATGACTGAATGAATATAAAGTTATATAAAGCACATTGGATGGACAAGATAGAACAACAGTGTACCTTATCATTCCCCATATCCTTTAACCAAACTCCTTTAACCGTGATGCAGTGGACTAGGCTAGGCCCAAGCACTGTCACCTATTAAGAGGTCTTGACATTACTTCCCCCTGCACTTAAACACCAGCCAACACCAGGTATTTTGGTGGCTGTGATGGAGAAGTGAGAATTAGACATTTTGTTTAGTGTCTCTACTAATATGGATTTGTGGCTGGGTAACCAAGCCCCCCTTCTATAATAGGATAATCTCACAGCAGCCATGTTGTCAATGTGTGTTGGCACTGTTAGGGAGAGTTGGCAATTCTATGTAGGTAGAGACAGAGTTTTTTTTTACGTTTACTTTTATCATTTTGGTATTGGTCATGTCCACTATGGCAGTGCCCAGCTTTCCATGTCTTTTGTTTAACTAACGCTTGAATATTAGCCCTATAAATGGCCAGAATTGTATAAAAAGATTCACCTCCAACAGAATTCAATGGTGTCCATGTAAAGTGAAACTGATGCAGGCAAATTTGCTCATCTCTAGTGAGTATAAAGTGGTCAGACAGTGTTTCTGTAACCTACCCCTAACACTTAACTATGAAGTGAGAGATTTCCACTCATCCTCATAGTTACAGCCGACCTGTGACAAAGAAGCTGTCACACGTCGGCTCTATTGATCAGGAAGTGAGTAGAAACATGAACCGATCCACTCACTTCCCGATCATTTCCCTGCAGTGAGTGGTGACTGTCAGTCGGCAGCCGACTACACCAGCGCCATCTTCGTAGAGCAGTACGGTGACAAGACGCGGATGTAGAGAGCCTGCAGCTTCTCCTAAAGCTCCGGGTGTCGCCTCTGAACGGCAGCGTGATACAAGTGCAGGAGCGCTGTACAATCTTAACCGCCATTAATCCCCAACGGAGAACCTGACTGTGCCAGTTGGTAGACGAGAAGATCGTTATGGGCCTCCGCATAATCCCCCATCTTGTCCTCGACGTGGACGACTCCGTCTCCCAGCGCGTCAACATCCCTTCTCAGCAGCAAAAAGCACATCTCTATGCAGGGAGCACCCAAGAGACACAAGCACGTCCCCTAGGGTAGTGTCCAGCAGGGGGCGATCAGCAGTGGGACAATCCTCAATGGTGCTATTCATCTCCTCACACACATGCACAGTAGGGCCAGACCGCTCGTCCCCCTCCCCAGGCCGTATCTGCGCTCCCCCAGAGTCCAGTCTGGGCGTGGATTTTGCCGGGTTGGCGGTCACCTGGCTCCCACCTTCTTTCGGCTCCCACTCGTTACGGCTGTCGGAGAGTTGCAGAGAGGACAGGGTGCTGGACGAGTCGGCGCCATCTTGAGTCCGTGGCGAGCCCGTCGAGCCGAAAAATTCAGTAAGTTTCCGAGGCCTTTCTTAGATTTTCGTTCTCTCCGACGGTCGCTGGGGTCAGGGGCACACATGGGTAGTATCATGGGAGTCCTCTGTGCTAAGGATTCAGCCCTAGGATTTCAGCTGTGCCGGAGCTCCACTATCCTGCGACCATCCGTTGATGTTAACTGCTCCAACATTGGTACATCTGGATATTGGGCTATTTATTTGTAAAATAAAGATCTTATATAAATGTTAACAAGAGCCCAAAAAAGTAAAATATAAAAAAATCAGTGGTAAAGCTTACTTTCCCTTTAAAGGATCAGTCCACCTGAAATAGATGTTTGGGATGTACCAGCTTTTTAAATGCCTTAGAGATGTGAGGATTTAAATCCTTACACTTAAGTTTCTGAGTCTACCCATCAGCAGTGGTCATTTTAGGGGGGCTCACTTTCACAAAGGGAAACCTCCTCAGAAATACTTTAGTATCTGGGTTCCTAAGGGAAACTGTAAAAAAGTCAATGGGTGATTCAATCATGCTTTTGGTGGAGTAACCCTACACAATAATAATACCAGCGGCTTAAAGGATCGGTTTACCAAAGAAACAAACTGTTCGCTTTCCAAAGTGCATTTTCACTTGTTCATTGAAAAAAATACATATTACAAAGCTATGTTTAATCCTCTCAACCAATCATGTGTTAGCAAAAGTCCTGTCTTTTTTCATACTCTTGGGTATTGAACGTAAACACAGGTTCACCTTATTTAATGTAAGACCTAAACTCTTTTAGAATATCAACCCTAATACGTAAAATGTAAAAAATAATATTTACCTTACATTTTCCTGCCTTTCTTTAACCCCTTCGTGACTGACGACGTACAGTGTACGTCGCCAGCATCGGGGCATGTAACTAGATTTAGACCGTATGAAATGTTTACCAGTGTCTATATAGTTTTTTGAAAAAAAAGTAAATTTCTATTTTTTTTTCCCTAAGACCTCCTAATGCCCTAACACTAACAATGCATCTCAAGTGGTGTGTGAAAGAACATTGGTGAACTACGAAAACAACAGCATGTGACATTACATGATCCCTGTCAGACGTGTCATTTTAACAGGAAACGATGATGACTAAGCTACAAGGAACTCATGACTAAAGTAGACCTTCTGGGGGAACAGGCTTCAAAGATACAACTGTGCATCTTATGTCCATATCAGTGTTGGTGTCATTTACAAATGTTTGATCTCAGGGGCTGTTTATAAATAAAAAAAGAGAAGGAGATGGAAGAAAGGTCAGGGATGCTGCCCACAGTGTCCAGATTCCACTTTTATTAGGAGAATAAAAAATGATACCTGACTTGTCAATATGGCCACTAACTCCTACTTTTGTTCCCATATGCTTTTCTACAGTTTGTATAAATAACCTTCTTATACTGCATACTCGAAGGTGAACAGGGTGTTATTCCCTCTATGGTGGTATACAAGTTCATTGAGGCCACTAGCGTCCTAAAGAATTCTAGGTGCTATTTCTTTGCAACCAATCAAAAATAGTTTTGCTGAATTCAGACCAGCACAAGAATGATTCTGATTGCTGTGGGTTATTGCATTTAAGGCAGACCTTGCACTACAAGCAAGGTACTTTGCTCCCCTCCACCATCAATGCTGAAATAAATTGAAAAGGAACAAGTTCATAGAAAAGTTAATAAATATACTTACCTATCCCCTCCCCTGGCTTCCACACTGCAGTGGGTGATGTCACCATTCTACTGAAGAGGTCCTGGGAATGCTAAGTAGCACTAATCTCATAACTTGATGCTCAAACAATACAGGAATGTGTTGTCATAAGAGGTAGGCTACTCCTCATTCCCTGGGATCTCTCAGGAAGGATAATTATGCCATCCTCCCCTAGGCACCATGGATAGAAGACAGCAGTAAGGTAAGTATATGTATTACATATTTCCCTTCAGTTTTTTTTCATCCTCCACATCTGCCCTGATGAGATCCTCCACATCTGCCCTGCTGTGATCATCCATATCTGCCCCTGCTGATATTTCCATATCTGCCCCTGCTGATATTTCCATATCTGCCCCTGCTGTGATCCCTCAAATCTGCCCTGATGATACCCTCCTTGTCTGCCCCTGCTGCGATTCTCCACATCTCCCCATCTGAGGCCCTCCACATCTACCACTGCTATGATCCTCCACATTTGCCTCTGCTGAGAGCCTCCACATTTGGACCTGCTGCGGTCCTCCACATCTCCCCTGCTGAGACCCTTCACATCTGCCCCTGCTGAGACCCTTCACATCTGCCCCTGCTGAGACCCTTCACATATCCCCTGCTGAGACTCTCCACATCTCCCTGCTGAGACCCTCTACATTTTCCCCTGCTGTGATCCTCCACATCTGCCCTGCTGCGATCTTCTGCATCTGCCCAGTGACACTCTCCGCATCTGCCCCGCTGAGAACCTCTGCATCTGCCCCTACTCCCCTACTGAGACCCTCTGCATCTGCCCCTGCAGAGACCCTTTGCATCTGCCCCTGCAGAGACCCTTTGCATCTGCCCCTGCAGAGACCCTCCGCCCGAGACATCAGGCTGACACCTTGGAGCAGAGCGGCAGCACAGAGTAGGTAGCAAATTCATATACTATTCTGCATTGCTATATAATGTATTGCTGGGATCTGTAGTTCTTTATAGCTGGTGGTATTATTCTGCATTGTTGTATAATGTATTGCTGGGATCTGTAGTTCTCTATCGGCATTGAAATTATTCTGCATTGTTGTATAATGTATTGCTGGGATTTGTAGTCATCTATAGCCAGAGGTATTATTCTGCATTGCTGTATAATGTATTGCTGGGATTTGTAGTTCTCTACAGCCTGTGGTATTATTCTGCATTGCTGTATAATGTATTGCTGGGATTTGTAGTCCTCTATAGCCGGTTACCATTCTGCAATGCTGTATAATGTACTGCTGGGATTTGTAGTCCCCTATTGGATTACAGGTAGGGATGCACCGATACTCAGGGAGACTCAGGGAGTGCCAACGGTCCACGGGGTAGCCCCTGTTGTAGGGGGGTACAATACTTGCCTTGCCCTGGGCGCTGACAACCCATGCTACTCCACTGCCTGTAAGAAGTATAGCTATATGAATACATAACACAGACCAGCAATCAACAGTGTGGCCTTGTGAAATTTTGTTTCCCTGAAACTGAAGTAAAAGAACAGATGTCAATGTATCTAATTAGAAATATGATGATTCATTTATTAATGCACAAGCACAACTTTAAAAAAAAGCATATATCAGACAGCTAAATCCAGCATTGTTAAGGTTCTGCCCTGCCCTGACACATGGAACAGATATTTCTTAGCGTATACTCATTCCTGTCTCACCCCCTTCCTGTAAATCTGGGAAACAGACAGGGAGATTCACTTGGCAGACAGTGGAGGCATAATGGGAAATATCTGACCCACGCATCAATCTCAGCACCCCCTAGGCAGACGTTGCCATCATGACTTTTAGTTATAGCAAGCGACAAGTGGACAAATTTAGGGGCATCCAGTTAGGTCCACACAAATAATTTTGGTTGATATCTAAAATTCTGTAGAGAATATCGGATTAAGTATTATGTTATGGTACCTGGTAAATTATGTTTTGTAGAACAATGTAGAGTTTTTTTTTTTTTTTATAGGTGAC
>NW_017307338.1:439185-456966 GCF_000935625.1 Nanorana parkeri
CAGTATTTTGGGGTATCTCTAAATTGATGACCTGTGGGGGCTTTTAAAGTGTCTTTTATTGATTTTTTGGGGTACTGCAGTTTTTCGCCGTTTCACGGTCGCACGCAATCTGTAAACTGGGCATGTTGGGTATCGTTTTACTCGTTGTAACCTCATCTTTTATATTTCATTAAAAAAATTGGTAATTTGTTGTGTTTTGGGGCATTTAATTAAATTTGTCACTAAATTTTGGGGTTTAATAAGGAGTTGCGCTAATATTGCGCAACATAAAAATTTTCAACTACCACCATTTTATTCTATAGGGTCTTGGCATTCAGAAAATATATAATGTTGGGGGGTTTTACGTCATTTTCAGGCCTAAAATGTGGAATATAACATGGGTGCAAAAATGGAAAAAAGGGCCTCAGTCATGAAGGGGTTAAAAGAAAATGTAACTAGATTTAGACCGTATGAAATGTTTACCAGTGTCTATATAGTTTTTTGAAAAAAAAGTAAATTTCTATTTTTTTTTCCCTAAGACCTCCTAATGCCCTAACACTAACAATGCATCTCAAGTGGTGTGTGAAAGAACATTGGTGAACTACGAAAACAACAGCATGTGACATTACATGATCCCTGTCAGACGTGTCATTTTAACAGGAAACGATGATGACTAAGCTACAAGGAACTCATGACTAAAGTAGACCTTCTGGGGGAACAGGCTTCAAAGATACAACTGTGCATCTTATGTCCATATCAGTGTTGGTGTCATTTACAAATGTTTGATCTCAGGGGCTGTTTATAAATAAAAAAAGAGAAGGAGATGGAAGAAAGGTCAGGGATGCTGCCCACAGTGTCCAGATTCCACTTTTATTAGGAGAATAAAAAATGATACCTGACTTGTCAATATGGCCACTAACTCCTACTTTTGTTCCCATATGCTTTTCTACAGTTTGTATAAATAACCTTCTTATACTGCATACTCGAAGGTGAACAGGGTGTTATTCCCTCTATGGTGGTATACAAGTTCATTGAGGCCACTAGCGTCCTAAAGAATTCTAGGTGCTATTTCTTTGCAACCAATCAAAAATAGTTTTGCTGAATTCAGACCAGCACAAGAATGATTCTGATTGCTGTGGGTTATTGCATTTAAGGCGGACCTTGCACTACAAGCAAGGTACTTTGCTCCCCTCCACCATCAATGCTGAAATAAATTGAAAAGGAACAAGTTCATAGAAAAGTTAATAAATATACTTACCTATCCCCTCCCCTGGCTTCCACACTGCAGTGGGTGATGTCACCATTCTACTGAAGAGGTCCTGGGAATGCTAAGTAGCACTAATCTCATAACTTGATGCTCAAACAATACAGGAATGTGTTGTCATAAGAGGTAGGCTACTCCTCATTCCCTGGGATCTCTCAGGAAGGATAATTATGCCATCCTCCCCTAGGCACCATGGATAGAAGACAGCAGTAAGGTAAGTATATGTATTACATATTTCCCTTCAGTTTTTTTTCATCCTCCACATCTGCCCTGATGAGATCCTCCACATCTGCCCTGCTGTGATCATCCATATCTGCCCCTGCTGATATTTCCATATCTGCCCCTGCTGATATTTCCATATCTGCCCCTGCTGTGATCCCTCAAATCTGCCCTGATGATACCCTCCTTGTCTGCCCCTGCTGCGATTCTCCACATCTCCCCATCTGAGGCCCTCCACATCTACCACTGCTATGATCCTCCACATTTGCCTCTGCTGAGAGCCTCCACATTTGGACCTGCTGCGGTCCTCCACATCTCCCCTGCTGAGACCCTTCACATCTGCCCCTGCTGAGACCCTTCACATATCCCCTGCTGAGACTCTCCACATCTCCCTGCTGAGACCCTCTACATTTTCCCCTGCTGTGATCCTCCACATCTGCCCTGCTGCGATCTTCTGCATCTGCCCAGTGACACTCTCCGCATCTGCCCCGCTGAGAACCTCTGCATCTGCCCCTACTCCCCTACTGAGACCCTCTGCATCTGCCCCTGCAGAGACCCTTTGCATCTGCCCCTGCAGAGACCCTTTGCATCTGCCCCTGCAGAGACCCTCCGCCCGAGACATCAGGCTGACACCTTGGAGCAGAGCGGCAGCACAGAGTAGGTAGCAAATTCATATACTATTCTGCATTGCTATATAATGTATTGCTGGGATCTGTAGTTCTTTATAGCTGGTGGTATTATTCTGCATTGTTGTATAATGTATTGCTGGGATCTGTAGTTCTCTATCGGCATTGAAATTATTCTGCATTGTTGTATAATGTATTGCTGGGATTTGTAGTCATCTATAGCCAGAGGTATTATTCTGCATTGCTGTATAATGTATTGCTGGGATTTGTAGTTCTCTACAGCCTGTGGTATTATTCTGCATTGCTGTATAATGTATTGCTGGGATTTGTAGTCCTCTATAGCCGGTTACCATTCTGCAATGCTGTATAATGTACTGCTGGGATTTGTAGTCCCCTATTGGATTACAGGTAGGGATGCACCGATACTCAGGGAGACTCAGGGAGTGCCAACGGTCCACGGGGTAGCCCCTGTTGTAGGGGGGTACAATACTTGCCTTGCCCTGGGCGCTGACAACCCATGCTACTCCACTGCCTGTAAGAAGTATAGCTATATGAATACATAACACAGACCAGCAATCAACAGTGTGGCCTTGTGAAATTTTGTTTCCCTGAAACTGAAGTAAAAGAACAGATGTCAATGTATCTAATTAGAAATATGATGATTCATTTATTAATGCACAAGCACAACTTTAAAAAAAAGCATATATCAGACAGCTAAATCCAGCATTGTTAAGGTTCTGCCCTGCCCTGACACATGGAACAGATATTTCTTAGCGTATACTCATTCCTGTCTCACCCCCTTCCTGTAAATCTGGGAAACAGACAGGGAGATTCACTTGGCAGACAGTGGAGGCATAATGGGAAATATCTGACCCACGCATCAATCTCAGCACCCCCTAGGCAGACGTTGCCATCATGACTTTTAGTAGGTAGGCTACTCCTCATTCCCTGGGATCTCTCAGGAAGGATAATTATGCCATCCTCCCCTAGGCACCATGGATAGAAGACAGCAGTAAGGTAAGTATATGTATTACATATTTCCCTTCAGTTTTTTTTCATCCTCCACATCTGCCCTGATGAGATCCTCCACATCTGCCCTGCTGTGATCATCCATATCTGCCCCTGCTGATATTTCCATATCTGCCCCTGCTGATATTTCCATATCTGCCCCTGCTGTGATCCCTCAAATCTGCCCTGATGATACCCTCCTTGTCTGCCCCTGCTGCGATTCTCCACATCTCCCCATCTGAGGCCCTCCACATCTACCACTGCTATGATCCTCCACATTTGCCTCTGCTGAGAGCCTCCACATTTGGACCTGCTGCGGTCCTCCACATCTCCCCTGCTGAGACCCTTCACATCTGCCCCTGCTGAGACCCTTCACATCTGCCCCTGCTGAGACCCTTCACATATCCCCTGCTGAGACTCTCCACCTCTCCCCGCTGAGACCCTCTACATTTTCCCCTGCTGTGATCCTCCACATCTGCCCTGCTGCGATCTTCTGCATCTGCCCAGTGACACTCTCCGCATCTGCCCCGCTGAGAACCTCTGCATCTGCCCCTACTCCCCTACTGAGACCCTCTGCATCTGCCCCTGCAGAGACCCTTTGCATCTGCCCCTGCAGAGACCCTTTGCATCTGCCCCTGCAGAGACCCTCCGCCCGAGACATCAGGCTGACACCTTGGAGCAGAGCGGCAGCACAGAGTAGGTAGCAAATTCATATACTATTCTGCATTGCTATATAATGTATTGCTGGGATCTGTAGTTCTTTATAGCTGGTGGTATTATTCTGCATTGTTGTATAATGTATTGCTGGGATCTGTAGTTCTCTATCGGCATTGAAATTATTCTGCATTGTTGTATAATGTATTGCTGGGATTTGTAGTCATCTATAGCCAGAGGTATTATTCTGCATTGCTGTATAATGTATTGCTGGGATTTGTAGTTCTCTACAGCCTGTGGTATTATTCTGCATTGCTGTATAATGTATTGCTGGGATTTGTAGTCCTCTATAGCCGGTTACCATTCTGCAATGCTGTATAATGTACTGCTGGGATTTGTAGTCCCCTATTGGATTACAGGTAGGGATGCACCGATACTCAGGGAGACTCAGGGAGTGCCAACGGTCCACGGGGTAGCCCCTGTTGTAGGGGGGTACAATACTTGCCTTGCCCTGGGCGCTGACAACCCATGCTACTCCACTGCCTGTAAGAAGTATAGCTATATGAATACATAACACAGACCAGCAATCAACAGTGTGGCCTTGTGAAATTTTGTTTCCCTGAAACTGAAGTAAAAGAACAGATGTCAATGTATCTAATTAGAAATATGATGATTCATTTATTAATGCACAAGCACAACTTTAAAAAAAAGCATATATCAGACAGCTAAATCCAGCATTGTTAAGGTTCTGCCCTGCCCTGACACATGGAACAGATATTTCTTAGCGTATACTCATTCCTGTCTCACCCCCTTCCTGTAAATCTGGGAAACAGACAGGGAGATTCACTTGGCAGACAGTGGAGGCATAATGGGAAATATCTGACCCACGCATCAATCTCAGCACCCCCTAGGCAGACGTTGCCATCATGACTTTTAGTTATAGCAAGCGACAAGTGGACAAATTTAGGGGCATCCAGTTAGGTCCACACAAATAATTTTGGTTGATATCTAAAATTCTGTAGAGAATATCGGATTAAGTATTATGTTATGGTACCTGGTAAATTATGTTTTGTAGAACAATGTAGAGTTTTTTTTTTTTTTTATAGGTGAGTAGTTCTTATAGATGTTGAAATATAGGATCCGTTTTTAATAGACAATTTGTAATTAATATTTAATTTAAGTAGTGGAAATGCACAAAACATATTTAAATATGCTGCACAACGGGCACAAAATGTTCTTTGTCTTTAGAACTTCTATTTGCTCAGTTATCCCTGACTATTTTTAGTTAAGTTCTCCTTTAAGGTAAGCATAGATCAAATTCTATATCTATATTCAAACTTTATGTGTAAAAAAATATGTAATGCAAGAGTACCAGTTTTTTAAATAATATAATGTCTTAGGCATGTAATGGAAGACACAGAGATGAAGGCGTCCTTGATGTCTTCTGTCTAGCATATAGGGCAAATGTAGAGATATGGGGCTACTTTATTGCCGGAAGGGTGGAAGATGGAAAGAGATGAATAAGATGACATGCATGCACCCTGCATCTCCCTTAGGTATTGTATTCTGGCCAGACTCAGTGTTATCATTTAAAGCCCCAAACCCTAAATTCACAGAAACATTTAATGAGATAGACATTGTGCTCACAACCTTCATTTATTGCCTCTGCATTTTTTGTTACAGCAGTTGCACTAAATATGACTGTGTAGTCCAAAAGAGACCAGAGTTAGACTCGCTGCACACCCTTCTCTTCCTCGTCAATACAAGTCTGCAAAAAGACACTTGCATTGAATAGTGTGGCTGTTTCTTAACTATGCCTACATAGGGCTCTGGAGTGTGGAGGCAAGAAGCAGCAGTTTTACTTAAAGTGTATGCAAACCCAGAACTGAGTTTTCAAAGTTTCTTACTAGGACATCCTGCCAATAACAGCACTTCCTGTTTTAGTGAAGTAGTTAAGCCACTGCCTTGTAGCAGCATTGTCAGCTTGCCATGTGCACTACTTTATTTGCGTGTTGGACTGTTTATTAAGCTTATTAAAGCCTCCTATTAAATTGATATGCAGCCCAATTGGCCAATTGAAATAGTGCTCACATCAGGCTGAGAATATTGTTGCTAATTTCAAGAAGGTGGTTTTAGCGTTGTCAGTCTGAAACAGGAAGTGATGTTACTGCTCCAGGCAAGATATTTTGGAGCAGCATCACAAAAAAGTATTTAAGAAAACTGTATACAGTAAGACAGAATGCCACACATATATAGTAAATAGAATGTGGGTTTATATACACTATATCCTTGAGCTATTTTCAATCAAACACATTTTTTCATAATTTTGTTTTACAGAAAAGGGAGAGAACAACATGTACAAAGGCAAAACAAAACAAAGTGGCTTACAGTACATGAAAATGTTGAAATGGAGCCTTTGATCTACTCATTACAGACATATCATGTGAAGATTTCCAGTATAGTTACAGAATCCAGATTTTCAGTACGCCGTGCAATTACATGAAAAAAAAGTGTTTAAAGTGACATTTTAACATAAAACAATACTGTAATGTGCGCCTTACTGTAATCCATGGTTGTTTCCCTTCTCTTTGCTGCTCTTCCTTTTAAATCTGTATCTGTTCTCATGCTCTGCAGAACTTCTGTTTTGCAGCAGACTGCCTTGTCTCAGGAATGGATACATGGTGTCTGTGTATAGGTTTGTATAGGCTTGTAACCTGAGCCAGCACTACAGGAAGAGGCCCTGAGCTGAAAAGGGATGTTCTCCCCCAGCATGAGAAGACATGAGGATTTAAAAGGAAGAGCAGCAAAGAGAAGGGAAACAACCATGGATTACAGTAAGGCACACATTACAGTATTGGTTTATGTTATAAAATCCGAGGGTTTAATGTCACTTTAAGTTATAAATACATATTATAATTATAGAATAACCATGGTTATTAATGAAGCAATTGTGCAGTTTAACAGGAGTAATACATGGGTGGAGCTGGAATATACAAGTCAACTACCTACCTTAGGGGCAATATTCTCCCATGAGTCTGTTCATAACTAAAGCAGGTGGTGCAAGAGTAGGGTCATTAAGCCAACCACACCAGATCTGAAATGTTTAGGAGTTTCCTCTCTGGGTATAGGTTAAGCTTTCTAAGTGAAGGATGGAATTCAATTAATCTATCCAAAGGCAAGCTGAGGGGGTTGGACAGATAGACAACATTGTGCTATTTATTTCCAGGCTACATACAGACATACAGGTCTCTAGTTACTGCTAGCTTCAAGTAGGAGTCATCAATAGAAAAACGCCAAAATTCCAAGGATGTCCATCTTTGAGAGAGCAATGAAGGTGAAATGCACCATTAATAAAACATCTGTAAGATCCCCCTGTTATGAGGTACATCTAGGGCACAGCCGGTAGTCTCTGTAAAAGAAGCTGTGCATTCTTAAGGTAGTCCAGTATGCTCTATGTAATACGAACATCCAGGGTATTTTGTTTAGTGCTTTGAGCCATTGCTGCATGCATTATTCTTTACTGGATATGGACTGTGGGTTGTAAGATCTGGCAAGCAGGACACTATACTGTATATTTTAGATACACTGGGAGTTGGCTATGAGTGAAATGAACTTTTTTTTTTTTTGTATTGTGAGGTCAGTAAATTTGTGTTGACAATTAAGAGCTTGGTAGAGTTGAAGATCTCCAAAATCCATAGACCTTGTAAGAGAGAACACCTTCTGCAGTTGTTGAAATTATTGAAATGTACTAGCAAGATAAAACTGAGAGAGAGTAATACCAGCTTTTTCCACAGGTCTGGTCGTTCCAAATCAATCAACTTGGTGAGATATTTATTATCCAACAAAGGGGTATAAGTACTACAGCCCTGATAGGTAAGGCCTTGTTCACAGAAAGCACGTTCCAGGAGCAGAGCAGACCAGTTACAGACCGGATCAAAACTGCGTCCAATGTATTCCAATGGTATTTTGGGCTCTAGTTCACACCGCAGCATTCAGTTCCAGAGCATGTAAAAAAAACTGCAGCAAACCCTATTTTACCTGCTCTGGAACGCATGCAAACGCATCAGAAACGCACTGAAAGCCCATTTTACCAAAAACGGCCCAGAACGCATCAAAAACACAGCACAACCCACTGTTATCAATAGCATTATGCTCGTTTTGATGTCCCAAAGCATACAGTATATAGTACATTTGTAAAGCACAGCATTGTGTTTTCTAAATGCGCTGGTAAATTATTATTTTTTTATTTCTAAGCAGCAGTAGGCCGTGTTACAGTCATACTACTTCTTTATAACTGGTGCCCTAAGTATATATTGGCCAAGATCACTGTTTGGTTATACGGGACATTATATCATATGGAGGTGTAAAGAGTGTATGTGTCCCCTTAACAGGTAGAGGGGACCAGAGGTGACACAAAGTCATGAAACGTAGCACAGGAGCAGGCAAGCTGTGAGCAGTACTACCACGCCTACTCCGCCGTCTCTATAATGTATGCGCATGTGATTAAAGTAGGTCAACAGTTAGGTAACTACTGCAGTCATACATTAAAGTATATATTTTTTCCCTCCCCCCAATGTTAGTGTCAACACTTACCTTACATGATGTTTCTTAATCCGATCTCCTTCTTTCCTGTCGTTTTCAGATGTCCCTCCAGCGCTGCTGCGGGTCTCCGATCCAGCGCTGACTCCTCTGTGCTTGCTGGCACTTCCTGTCCCACTGTGTCTGCATGCGGGTGCACGCTGCCCATAGACTTACCTTGTGTCTCTCCTCGTCTCCCAGACGAAAATCTGAACTGCGCATGCGTCCGCCCCAAGATCCTTTAGGGCCGGAGATTTTTCAGATTTGCTGCTTGCTAGCAGTAGATATGTACAAAAAAAGTTGAGGGTTTAATAACCCTTTAACTGAAAGTGTAACTCTAGCCAAACAGCTAAATACATGGTTTAAAAATACATATGTAATGTGCAAATTGTTTAAGCAGCACACAAAACATATAATTCTATGCATTCAGTTTTCTAAATCATACATTTATACTCAAAAATAGCTACACACCTTTGCCTCCGCCTGCTTGCATTCAAGAGGTTCAAGGACGACTGCGAGTGCTGGTGTTATGCAATTTATAGATGTACAGTCAAGTGGCTCTCATCAGACTATGTACCACCCAGCAAAGGAATTCTTAACCATAATCCAATGTATTATAAATGAGCAGAAAAAAATATATGAGTCTGCACCACCCTATTGTTATATAGAACCTTTACTAAGGGCTTTCTCCCACCATGTCAGGATCAGAAGAGGATGCCAGAGAAAGATGTTTCTGGACCAAAAAAACCATCCCAATGTATCCATATGGTATTGCTGGGCTCTGTTCACACTAGCACAGTCCATTCCGGTCCAGACCAAAAAAAATACTGCTGGTTTTATTTTGTCTGGTCTGAAATGCACTGGAACGCATGGAAACACATCAAAAGTGCATACAAATGCACTGGAACGCACCTGTAAGCCAATTTTAAGCTCAAAAACTCATCTAAACGCAGTGCACCGTGTTACAGATCTGGTCCAGATCTGGTCATGAAAATGGTGTGAACCTGGCCTAAATCTAGTTAATCCATACATTACAAATATGTAGCTAATTTGGCCAACATCAACCATTTTACATTGACCTGCATGCTTCCTTAGGGTATTCAGATCTACTGCAAGCACCTGTGTCAGACACTATGAAAAGAACTGATCATTTATTTTTCTCCACTGTGTATGGAGAGTGAAGGAGTTCACTGATGAGGTTGTCTCTTTGCTCTTTTCTCCAATCAGATAGCCGACGCGTTTTGGGGGCTATAATTAACGCCCCCCCAATCAGGGCTAAATGGAAATAATAAACTTTTAGATGGACTCAAATGATGACTTCTAAGCTAATCACATTAAGAGGTGAAACGATCAGTAGTAATGCCAGCAAGGACAGCCACAATGCAAAAAAATCCAGCTCTGCCTTTGGCAAATTTAAATAGAAGTTTTGGAGCCAAAAAACCTGGGGGAGGAGATTCCCAGAGGCATAGGCATGTTGGGGTTTGCAGTTAAAGCATAGCTGGGGGGCCAGAATTGCCCACCCCTGAAATACAGGTTGTTACATTGTGCTTTATACAACAATTGATTTAATTGGTTTCCTGTATATTGGTCTACACTAAAACATTTATTTAAAATCAACATTAAAACTCCACATTCAAATATATTTCAATCTAATAAACATCATAATCACATTTTATAGCTCAAGGTACACTAAAGCAGAGTTGTGCTTAACACACCTGAATATGGGGGCTATTCCTCTAAGAGTCCCTGGAAGAAATGGGAAAATGATGCATAATATGCACCTGCTGAAATAATGGTCTCTCTCGCAGCACACACATGCAGGCTAGTGTATCACTACCATAGCAAATGCTGTGTCTGCCCTGCACTGACAATGGAGAACAAAGAGGGATCATATCCATAATCTTTGCCTTTTTCAGGATTGGATTGTCTATGTAATGATGTCAAATTCGCAGCACTTTTATCAGAAATCTATCAGCTTCTATTCAACCCCCTCGCATTAACGTGCCTCGCATTAACTATGGAGAGCTATTTATAATCTATTTGCTTTGGTTTATTTTTTAGCAAGTGTGAGAAACGTATAATCAGATTTGTACATTTCTCTCACATACACATCATTTACTGGCCGTGTAATTGTAGCCAATTGTACATACAGCGCAGACTGCAAAGATGAAGGAGAAAGTGTAGCAACCCAAAAAAGCTTTCTCTTTACTGAATTCCTTATAAAAACAGTGAGCGATAATCTTGCCTGCTTGTTGTGAATTAGTGTTTCTACCCCCCACCCCCACCACTTCAATAGAATGCCAAAGGAATTCGTAAATAAAACCTTACATACTTTCATCTTTACTACTTATTTTAGACCCAGAAATGTCCTCAGTGGGTCTTCTCTATGCAAAGCAGGCAGATCATGGCTTGTGGGAGGGGCCAGCCGGGTGCTGTACACAGCTTCCTAAAGACATCACGGCACCCGCTTCAGTACTCCCCTTAAGAGCTCTCAGCCCTTATGCAAGAAGTAGTCTGGCTCTTGGGAGGAGTTATGCAAATTGATGGGTGGATGTCAGTCTTAAAGTGTATTTCCACTTTTGCCGCCAAATTGGGATTGACATCTAAGCCCTCACGGGCAGGGCCCTCCTTATTATCTTGTCTTGAAATGTATTGTAATGTATTTCTTATATTGTAAAGTGCTGCACAAATTGTTGGCGCTATATAAATCCTGTATAATAATAAATAAATAATAATATATTATATTTGTTACATGTTCCTATTCACATAGCATAAGATACAAAGGAATGCTCCTTGCAGTTTAGATTGTTTTTACATGGGTTAGGGTTTTAAGGGTTAAAATGTCTTCTTGCTTCTATTTCTTTGTAATGTTAGGAGGGGCTCTGAGGGGTGAGAGGTCTGAGCTGGTCTGCCCATGTATGTTAATGAAGCTTATCAGATAAACACAATCCTCAAATTTTAGTCCCAAGTCTTTCCATTAGGACAGATCACTGTGAAAGGGCTAAGACAATCCTGGAATCAGCCATCTTGCCTTATGTACCAAAACATCTCAGAAATGTGTTTTTAAAGTTATTTTTCAGTATGCAGTGAGAACAGGATCACATAAGGAACATATAGTGTAGATGGGGGTTTCTGAAATTTGACTGGAAGTCAAGGAGTGGGAGTTCCTAGGCACGCTGTATTTTAATGCAGACTACCCTAGGCAATGGCCAAATATGATGCTGAGCCTCCATGATGGTAAGAACTAAGATCCATGAAAGGGGTGGGCCAGGGACAGTCAGACTGGAAAAGAGCTAGATGATGTTGGCTTGCTGCTGCTTGTAGTGTGCACTATGCAGTGGAATCAGGGTAAGCCATTTCAGTCCAGGAGAGGAGGCGTTATAACTGTGCAAGAGTGAAGGGAAGACTGACGTTCAGCCAGTTGTGTATCCTTTCCTTCCCTCCTCGCCAGGTTGCTCTCTCCCACCCTTCATGTGACAGCATTGGCATCAGTGCTGTCAGGTCGGAAGTAGGTGTAAAATGCTCCTCTGCTTTGCTTCATTCCCTGTGACCAAATGGAAGGTGGTGAGCAAAGTGAATCTGTTGCTTTCTCCTGCATCAGTAAAGCATATAATTACTTTCCCAGAAGGCCTATGACATCATGCTCACCTGGGCACCACGGGCAGAAGCTGGGGTGTAGGGTGAATATATTTTCACATAAAGTTTCATTATTTGTAATGTTTAATTTCCCAATTTTTCATGCCGAGGTGGTTTACAATAGGCAGACCTTTCATTTTGATGTAAGCTCTGCTTTAAAGCAACCCTGCCACTTTTCTAAGAACATATAGTCAGCTGCTCCCTGAAGGAGTTGAAGACTTACATTTCTGGCAGGCGGTAAGAGAATGTTTTACCTGCCGCCTGGTGGAGAGATAACAATTCAACTTCATATACTGAAGGGAGTAGCTGGCTGTATTTACTTAGAGAGGTGACAGTGCCACTTTAAGACAATCATAACCATGCACAGCCTGATAATTGCAAGTGACGTGACATGAACATTACTTGCTATGACTGGTAAACTATCTGGTCGTGGGCCATGAGAACTCTAGAGGGCAATAACGAGTACTTAATTGTCATAATTACACTGAATTTTTTTCAACATATTGAGAAATTTCTCTGCAACTGAGCACCAATAATTTCCATGAATGTGGTGCATCCACATGTCACTCAACACAGAAAGACTGGCTCTCTGGAGGCACAGCAATGGGAACATAGAGAGAATAAACAGACATCCCAGTCTATGACAATCTGCCTGTCTATGAACATCCTTGCTGTGTTTCAAATATCCCTATTATACGAATACAAATTCATTTCAATAAAACAAGTATGAATAGCAAACTTCTGCTGTATCTGTGTTACCCCTGCCCACAGCCAGGCTGGGCCCCTACTCAATATATTAAGCAATATATCAATATGTAACCATATACTGTACATGTGCATATAGATAGATAGATAGATAGATAGATAGATAGATAGATAGATAGATAGATAGATAGATAGATAGATAGATAGATATCTCTATATATTTTTATATAAATGTATCATCGAGAGTGGGTACCGGCACTCTTTGGCACAGCAAACCCTGTGTGCATCACAAAGCAAAAGTCACATCCAGTAGCTCAAGCAGTGAGCACTCATCAGGACTTTACAATGGGCGAAACTGACATCCAGAGAGTTTATTTTGATCCAAGCGAGTTTATTCTGAGAAAGGTGGGCTGCCTCCCAACCAAAGATTGGATCAAAATAAACTCTCTGGATGTCAGTTTCACCCATTGTAAAATTGTTTTCTGTAAGATTGTATAAAGTGGTCCATGTGTAGCAGCCCCTACCCCTGCAATGTGAGAGAACACAACAGATTAACATTTGGCCCACCCTGTCTGCTGCAAAACACCAAATCGGGTAATTACAGATCAGTGTGGTGCTGTGAACAGTCCAGTCTCCCCCATTTCTAGGACTTCCATTGATTTTTTTTGGGGGGGCGGTATGAATGATGGATTGGTATCCTGGAAGAAGAAGTGTAGGGATTCTGCTCCCCAGTGTCTGATGATGTGATCCAATGATGAGATGCTGCAGCTGGCGCAGCTCTGTCTGCCCTGTGCACCTGGCTCTCATGTCACCCCCCCCAAATGACATGCCAATGTAAGGAGGGGTCTGATCATTGTGGGGCTCCTCATACAAGCCTTGCCATCAATTCAATATGCCGCCAGGCAAAGTCAGCAGCCTGCTGAACACCTTAAAGGAAAAGCTTTCAAGGGCAGGAATGGCTTCAAGGAACAATTGGTCTCGCCTAATGATCCAGTATCATGACATGGTGTCCAAGCTGGCTTACATCATAAATGTTATACACACACCATTGCTTCCACATGGAGGCTGTAATCCCCCCCACGACACACACCTTCTATCAGAATATTCCTTAAATGACTGACCCCCCCACCCCACTAGTTTGGGGAGCAGGCGGCTGGTGTAGGATGGGAGTCCCCGGACTCTAAAAATATACAGAGGGTGACAACGCACGGATGTGATCAATTGTTACCTTCTCAATAGGTGTCAGCGGGGACTCAGTACGTGCCTCTGTCCTCGGGTGGCAGATAGCGTCACTTAGTCACCTAGGAAGCCTTGTCTAATACGGGGTGCTGGTGACAAAGCCGGGGGGACAGTCCGTGCCTTCCCGTTCCTTCTCTTCCATGCTTCATTGTGCAGCGCGCAGTGTCATGTCACCAGCAGCGGCAGTGGCGGCGCTTGTTCCTACATGCAGCACACGCAGCATCTGGGCGATGCAGACACAGACAGAGGAGCCTTCTTCTCCGGCTATCCACCGGCAGCCTGCACTGACATGGAGAGGAGGGGAGGGCGGGAAAAGGGGGGCTCGGTGAGGAAGAAAGGATAGGGAGAAGGAGGGATTAGGTGAAAGAAGGGATTGAGGAATGGAGGGTGATGACTACTTACTGAACAAGTGACATAGGGACATGGCAAGGAATGGAGATGATGGAAATAGGACGACTGGCTGCAAACATGACGTCAGGCAGAGAGAATTGGGAAGAATAGAGGAGCTCAGGTAGAGAAGGAGCTGAGGACCATTGCATGGAAGGATGGATGACATATACTGGGGGTTGGGAGATGACAATTACCAGTCATTAGGACAAATTAGACGCTTCTAGGAATAATTTGTATTGATAGGATATAAGTGGAGCTATTAGGGAACCTGTGAGCAGACATGAATCAGTCAGTGAGCAGTATAGGAGCTAATACAAGGCAAGGGTGAGGAAAAGCTAACTGAAATGTAGACTTCTAGTTTCATAAGAGAAAAGAGGTCCGGCGTCACCTGGAGGAAACAATCCCAAAACCTTCCTGCTGCAGGGATACCGGCACCCCAATATGATTTCAGAACAATGGAAAGATGACAAGGTGGGCACAGAATGATTTCTTTCTATTGCAGGTATTTCTAGATCACCATCAGCAGGGGATTCCCCATAATGAGGCGGCATTTCATTTCGGGGGGCGGCAGCAACAGCACCCCCCCGGGTAACAGCTTGGCTGGCCCGCCGCTCCCCCTTTTCCTGGCAAATAAGGTAGGAACAGCCCTGACCATCAGTTTACTTACTATTCATTCACATCAGCCCCTGACTACCAGGAGCTTACAATCTAAGGTCCCTCTCTCATATGTACACAAACTGGAGAAGATAAACATGTGCATGGCAATCAATCAGCTTCTCTCTTTCATTTTCAAATCTTATCTGAACAAACTAAAGACATAAGCTGATTGGTTGCCTTGGGAAACTGCTCCAGATTCTGTCAGCTCCAGTATGGATAAATTCCCCCCTAGGGCCAGGTAACCTTCCCGCCTGCCTTTGGAGTGTGCCCGAGATCTGGTCGAATAGTCTTCAATTAAAATATAATTTCCAATTAGAACTGCTTGGCTTGGAACATCTGAATTGCACTGAAGTGGAAACTGGTGCATGTCAAGATGTCCGCCTAGATTTGAAGGGGGGCACTCTCTGCTGAGAGAGTGAAGAGCCCCCCAATATTCTGCCTGTTACATTTACACGTGGAAATCACATTTCAGTTTTCACAGATTACACCAGCAGTGCTAAACATTCTCGGTGTATACTAGCGCTGGGCATTGGAGTTTCTAAACATCATTTGCCAGAGAAGATACAAACATTTGTAACTAGCAGATGTGAATGTTTTGTAAACAGTTCTTAGTCTACAACTGGGGAAAATGGTTGGATTTGCTGGATTCTGGAGATGTAAAAACACCTTTAGGTCCCATTCACATGGGGACTGATGCCAGGTTCTGGGATTCCTGAACAAGGACTCTCAGCTGTGCCTGTTCAGATGCGGCCGCTGTGCCCATTCAAGTTAATGAGTGTGACAGCGGCCGCATCTGTCAGCAGCAGTCCTCATGTAATCGTACATGGATACTGTAACCGATATTCTAATCTTGCTTGAAGTTCACAAACTTTGTAGCAGATCCAAGTGCTACCAATGAAAAAAAAATTATTACTCAATTCTGGCAATTTGTAGGGCTAATAAGTAAGCTATTGTTAAACAATAGGCATGGGAAGCCGGGCACTGCCACAGGGATATGTGACAAAGCAAAAAAAAACTTCCTTACACAGAATTGTCAGTTCTCCCTATGGCTACATTCACACTAGCCTCCTGTGTTTACACAACCTAAACGCAAAAATGTTGTTTTATTGTACTTGCCCTTTGTGCATTTAGAGCTTATCCACACCATGTCCGGAACAGAACAGTTTGTTCCCGGACCAAAAAAAGCATCCTATGTGCTCGCATCAAGGGTCTGGTAGGACTGTTAGGGGGACCCCACGTTTTCCCCCCCAATTTTTTGGGGCTGGGGTTTCCCCTTAAAATTCCTACCAGACCTAAAGGGTATGGTAAGGATTTTGGGGGGAACCCCACACACTTTGTGTTTTAACTTGGGGGGGTCCCTCCTAACATTCCTACCAGACCTAAAGGGTTTGGTATGAATTGGGGGGGAACCTCACGATTTTTTTTTTCCTAATGTCATTTTGCTGCAACGAAATTTCGTCCATAAACAAAATGTCGACTGGACTACCGCTAACGAATTTCGTCTGAATTCCGAAACGAATTTAATTTCGGACCCGAATCCGAAAAACGAAATAATGCAAAATCCGAACACATTTTTTGCTGGTGCACATGTCTAGTGCTCAGTCCTCCCCTCACATCTGAGTCTTCAGTCCTCCACTCACATCTGAGTCTTCAGTCCTCCACTTACATCCACTTACATCTGAGTCCTCGGTCCCCCCTTTACATCAGGGTCCTCGGTCCCACCTTTACATCAGGGTCCTCGGTCCCCCCTTTACATCAGGGTCCTCGGTCCCCCCTTTACATCAGAATCCTCAGTCCTTTCCTTCAAATAAGAGTCCTCAGTCCCACTTCACATTGGTGTCTTCAGTGCCCCCTTCACAGCAGAGTGCTCAGTCCCTTCCTTCACATCGGTGTCTTCAGTGCCCCCTTCACATCAGAGTCCTCAGTCCCCCTTCACATCCATAGGCGTGTGCACAGGAAGTGCCTGGGCACATCCTAATCACCCTTAGTGCAACACCATAAACGCAACAGTGGATGCCCTGTTTTTAGTCACGGAGTCGGTAGAGGGATCACAAAGACCTCTCTGTGACTTGCTCAGCACCTGCCACTTACATTCCTCACATAACAGCCACAGTTCTTGGTACCTGGAAAGCTGCGAAGGAGCGTGGGTGCGGTTTCCCGTCCAATCAGGAAGCCGGGCGGGTGGTAGCATGACCACCTGCCAGGCTCCCTGCTTCATTACTGCACCGCTGCTGAAAGAGGTAAGGGGTAGTTGAAGAGATGGGAATCCAGGATGCCTCAGATCTGTGTATGTATGTATTATATTTTAGACATGTGCATTCGGATTTGGACGAACCTGCAAATCAATGAAATTCAGTTTATTCAGCAGTTTGTCCGAATCCAAAATAACAAATGTATTATATAGCCGTATCTACAAAAACTTTATCTGGGCATATATAAATTTGTTTGCAGAACGCGCGTTCTGCGCATGTGTGCCTTAGCATTACCAAGTTACACACCAAGATGGCGGCGCCCAAACATGTGTATGACGTCACTTGACGCTGCGCACGTGCAGCATCATGTGACATCATGCACCCCAAGATGGCGTTGCACATGCACAGAACGCATCGGCAGCCGATATATAGCCAAAGCATGTTCTGCCGTTTTAATGTGCGGTTTCCGGCGGCTCATTGCCTCCAAACCCGAAACAGCATAACATTTGACGAAACAAATGAAAATCTATTTCGTTTTCATTTGCTGCATCCAAAACAAATTTTCATGCTGCGCACATGTCTAATTTATATATATATATATATATATATATATACACACACCAAAATGCATTAT
>NW_017307338.1:456989-535653 GCF_000935625.1 Nanorana parkeri
GCTGCTCACATCAGTGTCCTCAGTCCCACTCCACATTTAATTCCTCAATCCCTCCTTGACATCAGTGTCCTCAGCCCCCCCCTCCCCTTCACATCTGATTCCTCAATCCTTCCTCCACATGAGTGTCCTCAGCCCCTTCCTTTACAGCAGAGTCCTCTGTCCCCTCCTTCACATCAGTGCCCTCCCACTTTACATCAGATTTCTAAGTCCCCACTCACATAAGAGTCCTCAGTCCTCTCTTCACATTAGAGTCCTCGGTGCCCCCCTCACATCAGAGTCCTTGGTCCTCCTTTCCCATCAGAGTTCTTGGTTCCCCCTCACATCAGAGCCCTCAGTCCCCTCCTTCACATCAGAGTCCTTGGTGCCCCCCTCACATCAGAATCCTCAGTCCTCCCTTCACATCGGAGTCCTTGGTCCTACCTTCACATTAGAGTCCTTGGTTCTACCTTCACATCAGAGTCCTTGGTCCTACCTTCACATCAGAGTTCTCAGTCCTACCATCACTTCAAGAGCTGCAGTGGCATAGCATAGAGCAAGAGGTGGATCAGCCATCCATCCTTTTATGTATGAGTGCGTCCTCCCTGAATTAGCGTCATTCATTCCCATGGTTCTGTCGGCCATCCCATCTGCACCATTGTAGGGCATGACACAGTGTGAAAATTAGGACGCACCCCTCAGGAAGCCAGAATGCACCCTAGTTGAGAAAGGCTGACCTAAACATTGAACTGGTTTGATCAGAAGCTATAGAAAGTGTTCCGTTATAGCCAAGTGTTTGGTTATAACCAGAAATATAATAGCAGTGACTAAAAGTAGTGGTTTAAATACTGTTTCCATCTATGACCTTGGTTGATGAAGACATTTATTAAATAAAGATATGGTAATTTGAGTCTTTCCTCCAGATACTTTTATATATTATCATTATTAGATTAAAATCAAATCATATTTCATAAACTATTCTTACAGAAATCCAGAACATTCTTAAAGCTAAACTCCAGACGGATATAAAAGACACACATGAATCCAGCTCTGTATGTATTAATACACCCTTACGGATGTTTTAATGCAAGCAGGGGCATAACTAGGAATCATGGGGCCCCATAGTAAAATTTTGATGGGGCCTCCTGGCTAACTCTCTCTATAAGCAGCTTGCAGTGTCAACTGTGACAAGACGTGTCATTAATCGTAACATAAAGTGTGCCTAAATCAAGGACAAGCAGCAGGAGAAGAGCTGTCACAATAGTCAGCACACTGCTAGGGACCATTGCTCTAGATAAAAGCTAGAGTTGGAGTAGCAATAATAATAAACACAATGATATCAGATGACCTAGAAGGTTTTAGCTGAGGAGATAGTCTGGGATTTGTGGCTGCCTTAGGCATATAGGGTTAATTTCAGACTGTAGCAGAGGGCAATAAATCTACTTTGTAAAGACAGCTAAGCAAATGTTTCTTAATGCACAGAGGGGGATCTATGACTAGCAAAGATCCTGAGCTCTGACTTCAACCCTCCTATACTAGAACTTTCATAGTTTACTTTTCCTTTTCTCTCTCCTATCCCATAGCTGCTATTTATTTAATTTATTTATTATCTCACAAGCATACAAAGAGCCAAATATTCAACCAGCATGCCTTTAGGAGGTGGAAGGAAACGAGTACCTGGAGGAAACCCACACACGCACAGGGAGAACATGCCGATAATGATCTGGACGAGATGGCTATTGTCATGTCACTGCAAGCAGTGTAAGTACCTTAAGGCCCCGTTCATATTGAGCGGTTCGCAAATCGCGCGTTTGTCGCGCGATTTGCATTTTGAGCGATATCGCGCGATTTGTCACGCGATATCGCACAAATGCTTGCATTGAGCAAGCTTGAATCGCGGCTAAATCCGCTCCAAAAAGGGTCCTGCTGTAGCGACACACGACCCGCAACAGCAGGACCCTTTGCTCCATTGAGAAGCATTGGAGAGCGATATCGCGCGGTAAATTGACTTGGTATCAGCCTCTTGCAATCCAGGTACAGCAGAGCTCAGAGTTGGCGATAGGGTTGTCACCTGTCCAGGATTGACCCAGACAGTCCAGGTTTTGAATGCTGTGTCCAGGTTTCATGGCAGCAGAAACCCGGACACAAGATGGCAGGCAGGCAGGTAGGGGCAACCAAAATTAAGGTAGTGGCTACTGAAACACAATTTTGGGACTCTTTAGAAACAGAATGAATTTGAGATCATGTAAAGCTTTTTTTCTGTGTAGATCAGTGATATAACATCCCAGTTCAATCCATTTTATTTTATGATGTTACACTACAAAATGTGGTAAAACCAAAGGTAATGAATACTTATGCAAAGCACTGTATAATGCAATAATGCAATGATTACCATGTGTTAAACTAGAAAACCCAGCATGTCAAAGCACTACTTAGTCAAGATCTCTTCACTAGATTATTAATTTGTTGATTTATTATTATTATACAGGATTTATATAGCGCCAACAGCTTGCGCATCGCTTTACATCACATGGGGAGATTTATAATTAGATCACAATACCATTCAAAAGAATTAGAGGACCCTGCTCATGAGAGCTTTTTAAATATCTTTTTACTGCTGCCATCTCTTTATGTACTCATCTGCATGATAATTTGTACATACAGTAAACTCCCAATTCTCCGGTACCCATGGTTATCGGTAGGTGCCGGAAACTGTAGTTTTTGGTTGCTTGAGAGTTATTAGTAACTTTCAAGCAACCATCCCCACAGTGCCCTGCTCCCCCCCCCCGCATCCCCATTCACCTGCCGGCCATCAGATGAATGGAAGCATCTGGGAGCTTAAGCCAGCCTGCTATTGGCTATTGCAAATAAATTGCAATAGCAGGCTGGCTATTGAAGACCTGCCCACTAAGCAGAGGAGCGGCATGAGAGAGAAAGTTCTATCTCAGGTCCGCTCCTCTGCTCAGTGGACGGGAACCATAGCCAGCCTGCTATTGCAATCTGCAATAGCAAATGGGCTATTGAAACCCGGCTCACCAAACAGAGCAGCGGCCCAGAGAGAGAAAGTTCTCTCTCCCATCAAATCCTCTGCTCAGTGGGCAGGCACAATAGCCAGCCCGCTACTGGCTATTGCAATTTGCAATAGCAGGCTGGCTATTTCTCCCCATTGTTTACATTGTGCTGCCAACCACGGAATCTAGCCACCGGCCTGCAGCAAAATGAAAACAAAGTATTTTGTTAACAACTAATACATTACATTTAGTTGCTAGCAAAATGTGTAGTGTGCCCCAAGCAACCAATAGCTTTTTAATGCACATCAAGCCACCAGAAAAATAAATGTCCTTGTTTTTTTTCCGGTTGTTTGAATGCCGGATAATGGCGAATTACTGTACAGTGTAACAAGGGAGCTTAGTATAAACAAGTATTCTTATGTACTGCTTCCTAGCTCTGAGGCCTGGTTCACACCTGAACGTTTTGTAGCGCGTTCAACGCTCGACGAGCGCTCCACAAAACGCTCAAACATCTAAATCCCATTGTATTCAATGGGTCTGGTTCACACCTTGCCGTATTTCCGCCCGTCCGAACGCGATACAAAACGGCCTACGCCCAAAGAAGTACATGTACTTCTTTGGGGCGTTTTGGTCTCGCGTTTCCATTGGGATACAGACAAGTAGCCCTCGGAAACGGGGCGTTTGTCGCTTTTTTTTTACCGCGAATTGCGGTAAAAACGCGCAACAAACGCGCATATTCAATACGCCTAGGTGTGAACCCAGCCTAAGAGAGCTCAAAGGGGTCGATTTTCCAGAGGTAAATCCACTTTGCGTGCCCCAAATGCCTTTGCGAACCAAGACTTTATTATTATTATTATTATTATACAGGATTTATATGGAGCCAACAGTTTGTGCAGCGCTTTACAGCAGTCCCTTGTAAAAGTAGCAGTGACATCATTACTGTGCTGCACATGGCCTATACAGAGAGCATGGCTGTGAAAGGGAGGGCACATACAAGACCAGTCACCCTGCTCACAGAGAGAGAGCAGCAGTGACTGGTCTTTATTACAGGAAGCTTCCCCATTATTCCTGTTATGGTGACAACTCAAAATTTTTGATTTATTCTCCTCACGTTTAGTCCCAGTGACAGTGGTCACCAGGACACAGAGTTGGTGAATCTCCTCAGTGCCGATACAAACAACAATACAAATCTGAAAGATTTAAAATGTATAATCTATGCATATGCCAAGTCATTAAATATGTGATACATGCTAGCTGTGCATATTCGGAAACTGCCGAGCCCACAAGTGCATTAGCAAACCTAGGTGCTGGAAAAAGTCCTTTCTTCAACGGGCAATACAGAAATCATTGTTTCTTGTTCATCCTCACGCGATTCTCCCATCCATGCTAAACAGAATCCCCCTCCTGTTGTGCTATAATATTCTGCAGGTGTGTCGCTATCAGTATACTCAAACAGTCACAGCAGTTGATTGGCTACACTTATTTTTGTGCAAAGAAATTTTGGATCAGCTCTTCTACAAAAGTCAATGAAAAAATCAACTTTTGTCAAATGGAGGGGAACTGACGGAGCCACACTATGGTTGAATTTCAGCCAAGTCCTGCTGACTCAGCCTATATTGGAGCAGTGTATGAACAGCTTAGGTCTCCAGAAATCCAAATGCAGATCTAGTTGAACTAAATGCCTAATTCTGCATATCATATATCAGACAAATTTAGAGCTTGTTTTGGCTTATGGGTCTCTCTTAACATTGACTCTGCAACTGTGAATTTGAAGAATTTTCATTATATGAATGCATTTTGTGGCTTATGTGAACTTTAACTGCAAACCACTTTATTTCAATGCTGTATGAATGTTTACAAACCTGCTGGGTGACTTACTTTATGAAGGATTTTCCCCCCTGGCGTTATTTTCTGGAACTCTACAGCAAATGTCTGGGATTCATATCTGTGACTGTGGTGGAACTACTGTATGTGCTAGATTTTACACAACATTGAATGCCGTGCTGATCCACAAACCATTGGACATTATAATTTTAGTTTTCATACCACGACATTAGATCTATGTGTATATATGGGATACTTTATTCACAAGGAGTATCCAGAAGGAAAACTTTTTTTGTTATGCATTGTCATTAAAAGGAAATTCCGCCTCTTGCAGAAAAATAATAAATGTACACATCTTGGTAAAAAAATAAATAAATGTGCATTTTTTTTGCATTGGAGTCAGTAAAGCATAGCAACCGAGATCAGTAGATGGGGGGTGCAATGCTCTGGCTCCTGTGGACTGTGCCTCCAATCCATGTCTGTACCAAGGTATGGACATCCCAGATAGCAAGGATAACTTGCTACAAACTTGTGGCGGGGTGAAATTGTAATTTTGTTAACTTGCTGCACATATTCCTGGCAAGTTGTAGACTTGCAGAACACTCGCAGCACAAGTTCGAGTTGACACTTTTTGAACTTGTAGCAAATTTGCTTGGCAAGTCTACAGCAAGAGTCCTGCAGGTCTTAGCAAGAGCTCTGCAAGCTCGCTGGTCTGGAGACTCGCAATGCAGACTTGCTGTAATTGTGCAACAAAATTGAGAAGCTTGGCAAGTCTGTAATAGTTTAGCAAGTCATTTTCAAACTTGCAGCTCAATTGCTTGCTATCTGGGATGGAGTACCAGGGACAGGAGGACGTTTCACATAATTACACATGTGGTGACATCTCCGCTCTTGTAGTCCATTGAAACTACAGGTCCTGCTGCCATGGTGGCCTTCCAAAGGATCTATGAATGGCAATTTCAAATAACACTTCAAATAACAGCAGCAGCCTGTGGGGAGAAAACCCCTGTGATTCAGGTAAGTGGTGGTGGTGGTGGTGGTGGTGGTGGTGTGTGTGGGGGGGAGGGGGGATAGTTGTAAGAGAACTTAAGGGGATTTGTGACCTGACCATATTTTATGTTACACCCTGAATATAGGTGTAACATAAAACATGGTAAGATACATACCAGAACCTAGCCTTTAAAAATTCTGGAAGTTTCCAATAATATCGCTGGGGCTCCTATGATTAATACGCATCTACAGTGTGGAAAATAATTATTTAATCCCCTGCAGATTTTGTAAGTTTGCCCATTTACAAATAAATGAGGTCTATAATCTGTATCATAGGTATATTGTAAATGATAAAGACAGAATATCAAACAAAAATCCAGAAAAAAAACACATGATACAAATGTTAGAAATTGAGTTGCAGTTCAGTGAGCAAAATAAGTATGTGATCCCCTACCAACCAACAATATGCTCTCAATTGCCAATGGAGGAAATTGCTTCCTAACAGCCTGAATTTTCACTGAGGAATACTAAGGAGATACATCTGTGCAATTACAAATTGGAGTTACGATGTGTGGGGGTGATGACATGGACAGGACTGTCAGTGATCCTAATTGCTCAGAGCTGTTGAGCGAACTCGTGTGGACTCAAAATCTTGAGTAACAACGAATGAGCTTGCATAGTTCCAGGTTAGAGAATGTCTTGAGGGACTACTGAACTGAGGTGTCCTCGCTTATCCTGATCCAAGTACTTACAAATATATCTATCCTTGGCTGTATTCAATATACTGGGACTTATGTAGGGATTGTATATAGGCTCGGATTTCCAACAAAATTGATGCTTCTTTTTGAGCTGTTTATGAAATCTTATTCAGAATTGCCTTTTGATTTCAATCCTTTTAAATTTGACATTCATACTGTTCTTAAAAAAGCCCCCCTTTTTTAGCTCCCCCCAGGATCAATCTACACATATGTAGTGGCAGCGCGCTTGTATGAGTGATGAGAATGCATGGAATGGACAACGTTGTCTATTTGTTTTTAATGGGTGCATAGGTAGGATGGGTTTTGTGTTTAAGGATACCAGTCATGTTAAATCAACTCAAGTTTTTTTATTTGTAATAAACTTATATATATTTTTATTTATTTTTGAAACTTTGTTGTTACTCCGATCCTTCTCTGTAACTACTGTAGTCCCAGCCTTTCTATTGGCTTGGATCAATTATTTTCACATGTGCTAATTAAGTTATGGATTGAAATGTGTCTGGGTCTCTGGATAATTAAATGTTTTTCTGTACTTGTACCCCTACCCATTCACTAAAGGGTTAAATCAAATTGTAAAAAAGAGGCCATTTAATTGAGAAAAAAACAAAGACAAGTTTTTGACAAGTCCTTTAGAAAAGAAAAAAAAATTGATCCATCGGCGTAATCCAGGGTTAATCACGCCGTCCAGCATTGTCCACGACGACTCGATGAAAAGAAAAAAAAAACAACAATAAAAAATAAACAGAAAGAATAATAATAAACAAAACTAAGACGTCCCGTCCACTTGCAACGAACACCCGCCGCAGAATGGCATTTTGACAGATGCTGGCAACATATAAACAATTGTGCGTAGGTAGCGGTGACATCTAGCTCACTCCAACTGTTTACAGTTGTACGGCATCTGACAGGTAAGCCATGATTGGGCAAAGTCACCATGACTTTTCCCAATCATGGCTCCTACAGAGTACTGGGCCTCGATTTTGTCAAAGCCTTGCCCTGACCTGTGGTCAGGGCAAGGCTTTAGCCAATCAGGGCTTCACAATGTGCAGTGCCTTTGCGGGGCGCTCGCCGAACACATGAACTGCCGATGTTCGACTTTAACATCGAGACCCATGCTTACTCAGGAGGGATTTTGGTCCACTGTTCTTTACAGATCTTCTCTAAATCCTTAAGGTTTCTTGGATGTCATATGGCAATTTGAAGTTTCAGCTCCCTCCATATATTTTCTATAGGATTAAAGTGACATTAAAGGATAATTTGTTCCCCCTCCCCCAATGTTAATGTTAGCACTTACCTTAAATGATGTCTCTTAATCCGATCGTCCTCTTCTTTCCCGATGTTTTCATCTGTCCCTCCAGCGGTGTGGCGGCTCTCCGATCCAGCGTGGACTCCTCTCTGCTTGCAGGCATCCAAACCAGCAGTGTCTGCATGCGGGTGCACGTGTCCATAGACTTACCTTGCTCCTCTGCTCGTCTCCTGGCCGAGAATCCAAACTGCGCATGCGCCCGCCCAAAGATGATTTGCGGCCGCCCGAGCAGTTTCGGATTCTTGGGTGGGAGCGCGCAGCTAAACAAGGTAAGTTTAAACCGCTGTTAAAGCGGTTTAAAAAAAACCCAAACACTTTGCATATATCTACTGCTTGATAGCAGTAGATATAGGCAAAAAAATGGAGTGTTTAGAACCCCTTTAAGGTCTACAGACTGGCTAGGCCACTCCATGACCTTAATGTGCTTCTTCTTGAGCCACTGCTTTATTGCCTTGGCGGTATGTTTTGGGTCATTGTCATGCTGAAAGACCCATCCACGACCCATCTTCAGTGTTCTGACTGAGGGAAGGAGGTTTTCATCCAAGATTTTACAATACATGGCCCGGTCCATTGGCCCCTCAATGCAGCAAAGTCGGCTTGTACCTTTAGCAGAGAAACAGCCCCAAAGCATAATGTTTCCACCTCCGTGCTTGACTGGAAGGATGGTGTTCTTAGGGTCAGAGTCAGCATTTTTCTTCCTTCAAACATGGTGAGACGAGTTAATGCCAAAGAGCTCAATTTTGGTCTCATCTGTCCGCAGCACTTTCTCCCAATCCTTCTCTGAATTATTAGAAGTTCATTGGCAAACCTCAGACGGGCCTGTAGATGTGCCTTCTTGAGGAGGGGGACCTTGCGGGTGCTGCAGGATCTCAATCAATGGCGGTGTGTTGTCTTACCAATGGTTTGTTTGGTGACTGTGGTCCCAACTGCCTTGAGATCATTCACAAGCTCCTCCCGTGTAGTTCTGGGCTGATCTCTCACTTTTCTCCTGATCATCCTTACCCCATGAGGTGAAATCTTGCATGGAGCTCCAGACCGAGGGCAATTGATGGTTATTTTGTATTCCTTCCATTTGCGAATAATCCCTCCAACAGTTATTTCCTTCTTGCTGATAGTCTTGTAGCCCATTCCAGCCCTGCGCAGGTCTACAATCTTGTCCCTAACGTCCTTTGACAGCACTTTGGTCTTGCCCATGGTGGTGAGGTTTGAATGGAAGAAAGAGATTCTGTGAACAGATGTCTTCTATATAAATAACGAGTTGTCGTTAGGAGCACCTTCTTAAATCGACAGGTTTAACCTCTTGCCGTCCGCCCGTTAAGAAAGGACGGACGGCAGACTCGCATCAGCAGGTTGCTGTCTCCAGACGCAGTAAAGCCCCTCTCGTTTCTACAGCCAATAACGGCTCTATAGCCGCCGATCGGTTGTATGGCGTGAATTTCGGGAGCCCCCCCTGATCGCGAGTGCCGCCATCTCCCCCCTCCTGACCCCTCACCTTTAATCCTGGGATCCGCTAGCCCATCTGCGGCCAGGGACTGGCTCGGGAGGGCGTCAGGAGGAGGAGGGAGGGAGCTCAGCTCCTTGCTGATCTATTATAGTGGAAACGTTTTTTTTTTTAATTTTCTGTAATTTTTCCTTAATATATTAAAAAATAAAAACCTCAGTGGTGAATAAATACCACCAAAATAAAGCTCTATGTGTCCCGAAAAAGGGGTATAAAATTAATTTCAGTACAGCGCTGCATGATGGAATAAATGTGAAAGTACTGCAGCGCTGAATACTGAAAAATGGCCCGGATGGGAAGGGGGTTTAACACCCCGGATGTCAACTGGTTAAGCCAGAATTATTGTTGGTTGGTAGGGGATCAAATACTTATTTTACTCACTGAACTGCAACTCAATTTATGATATTTGTATCATGTGTTTTTTCTGGATTTTTGGTTGATATTCTGTCTCTATCATTTAAAATACACCTATGATAAAAATTATAGACCTGTCATTTCTTTGTAAGTGGCAAACTTACAAAATCTGCAGGGGATCCAATCATTATTTTCCTCACTGTATATGATAAGCTGTTTTTAATATTGCTCATTTAAACTCATATTTTAGCTAATATTTGTGACTGTGTTCCCAGATCACAAAGTTTATACATTTGGGTAGATGGTGCATATTAATACTGTGTAAATAAAATTGTATCTACCAATTAAAAAGCGTTTGAATATCCAGACACAAAGAAAATTATGTTATTAGAGTTTACAATGATGTATTACATATATTAAACAAATCTGTCAATATACTGATTATATATAGCAACTGCAGTAATTTAACAGCAATATCTTGCTAAATTGCACATAGAGCTTTTAGATAAATTATATCTCACCGAAAAAGTAATCATAAAAGCAGGAAACATCCCACTCAGAATTGAGGCTGTAAGCCTGCCTAGAATATGGAGTACAATCCGATATACTTTTCTGTACAATTACAGAAGGAGATCAGCGTTACATTTGGAGAATATCACCCTTTTAAAATGATCTGAAGCATGGCAATCAATATAATGTCTGGTAACTTTAGTATTTTTACCTTTATATACATCATATAGATCCTGACTTGCACAGTTTCTCCATCTTTTAATGGTTTCAACTCATAGAAGTTGAAAATACATATAGATGAGAAGATAACCTTTGTCTTTAGTACGATAAATATTGGTTTTATAGTTTGTTTTTAAAAAATGTAGAGTGAACAGCATCAGTCTTGTTAAAGTGAAAGTAATCCACATTAACTAACGTTCTAGAGGTGACTCTGAATCCATAGAACAAGAACCTCTAAATACCTGCTCACGTCCTTTCTTTACTTGAGATCACCAAGGTATTCCTAAAACTCCAATATACAAATACAGACCCTACTGACCCTTACTGCTCACCAGCCATACTATTGGCCACCAAGATCACCAGTTGCATTTCATGACCAATAGTGGTAGGAAGAGGCATGCCATGGACCCCAACTAGAGCCAAAATGTGGTCTTTATTTGCATAACAAAACACCCAAATATTGGGAATATGTGTGAGAATAAGAATAGGCACCATACAGTTCCACAATTATATCATCCTGGAACATTCAGTCCTGTGTCTTATATTTTGAATAATCTGAATCTCCTAGGTAGAAGGAAAGACAAGGTTGGATCCATGGTACCTAAAACTGTTGCAACTTGGAGTAAACTGCCAGTTTACAGAACACCCCAAGAGTCCTTTCCTGGTGACGTGATTGGCCTTCTGCTTTTATTAGCAGTTTTTGTTTCTTATTTCAACACTGGAACTGAATATGTGAATATAATTGGCAGACCCTTCCATTTTTGTACTCCTGGGACAGTGAATGAGAGGACAGACATGTAAATGGCTCAGCTATATTTCTAAACACTTTGTGGACTGGACTGTGACAGGTTATGAAACCATTAGATCATCCAGGATTTCAGCACCTTGTAACTTTCAATTCTACAGAAGCACAGCCCTGATGAAGGGGGATTTGTTGAGTCCCTAAAACTCCTTGGATGTCTTTCTATGAACTTAGCACGTTTGTGGCACTCTCAATAATTTGCATTTTTTATCTCAAGTGGAATATTTCTTTAAAAATGTCATCATAAAAAAAGCTACCCAAGAATCCAAGATGTACTATTGATGAAAGCTCTTTTTTAATATCAGACTAATTTATGTTATGAGATTGATAGGGGAAAGCCATGTGGATTGATTAACTAAAGGCAAATAAGCAGTTTTTTTAGTCTGCAAGGGAATTTCCCCTTGGCTTAATAAATGTGGTGAAAATTCACTTTGTAAAGAATGTGTAATAACTAGAGATGCACCGATGTTAGTATCGGTGCCGATACCGATTATTTGGGTGAGTATGAGTACTCGCCCAAATGCTCTGATACTTACCCCCCGATGCTGGAACTTCTGGTCAGAGGAAGATTTCCTCTTACCAGCAGTGCCACTAGGGAACATGGAGCTGGCTTCCCAGCCAATCAGTCAGCCGGGTGGCGGGTAATGAGTAGCGGCCTGGCTTCCTGATTGGCCGGCTCGATGCTGATTTGGGAAAAAACTGCTTCCCAGCCAATCAGCATGAAGTCGGATTCCAGGCCAATCAGGAAGCCTGGGTGGTGGGTAATGACTCGCAGCCCGGCTTCACGATTGACCGAGAAGCCAGCTCCATGTTGTTTGGGTGGCTCAATGCCAATTGGCCCAGCTTCCTGATTGGCCGGGAAGCCAGCTCAATGCTGATTGGCTGGGAAGCTGACTTCTCGGCCAATCAGCATGGAGCCAGCCAAACTGCATGAAGCTGGTTTCCCGGGCCAATCAGGAAGCCGGGCAGAGAGTAATGACCCTCCTCTCAGCTTCCTGATTGGCCGAGAAGCTGGCTCAAAGCTGGTTGGGAAGCCAGGTGGCAGGTATTTACATGCCGCACGGCTTCCTGATTGGGTGGGAAGCCGGCTCCATGCTAGTGGAAGTACCGGTATCGGTACCAGTGAGTATGGATGGATAAATATCGGTACTCGTATGCAATAGTGGAAAAAATGCTATTGGTGCATCCCTAGTAATAACGTGCAAAGAAAAATAACAAATAGTATTTTTGCTTCCACAGGATTGGATGATGGAAGAGCCTCACCTCATTCACTAAGCTAAGGGAAAATTCCTTTGCAAAGTGAACAGCCTATTCACCTTTAGTAAATCAACCCCATTATCTTCTCTTTTGAATTCCCTATCCATGCTACAAAACCTGTAGGCCTGCCAGTGCTGCTTTCAGAGTGACAACACCTCACTGAATCACTACAGAGGGCAAGAAATCCTTGGTTTTGTGAAATTGGACATTATAAATATCTCTGTTAAACATCACATCTGCTAATATCTGATGGAGTTTAAGTTTTCAGAGCTGTAAAATAGGCACCGACAGTCAGTAAAAGCATTAACTTCAGGATGCATACGCCACTTGACAAATTTAGAGTTCTTACAGTTCATTGCATATCTAAAGCAGTACTGGGAATATTGTATTTCAGAAAACACTAGGTTATGTTTATGTGCTTTCTATCTCATAATACCAATTCAAAGTAGGATTCTTGCTTTTTATGCAAGCTTTGCCAAATAAATCAGACATGAGTAGACATCCCCAAACTCATCTATGTCTTAGCTTGGGGATATAAATGACTTAAAGGAAACCTGTGGGGAAAAATAAAACTACTGAATGAACAGCAAGAGCAGGTAGCTGGCAGCATAAACTGTTAGCACATACAATTTCTCTTGCTTTAGAATTAATGTCTCCAGGCAATGTCTGATGGGGTACTTGGAGCCCGGCCAGAGAGAGCGAGAGTGAGAGCTCACATTGAAGTAGAGTTCCGCAGCAAAAAATGGGCATGGTGTACTGTAAGTGGGAAACGTTTGCACTGTACAATAGGGTCAGTTTTGGGAAGCATCTTGGCTCACTCCTTCAGTAGCAGAATAGATGACCCTACTGGCTAGACATGTAAATTTAGTTTACTTCCGAATGGATATTCGTACAAATTTCTTTAAATTCAGACATTTGGATGCATCCAAATTTCCGAATATAAACGCGTCCGAATGCGAACTACTCTGTCCGTTTAATGAAATTCGGATCAGTCCACATAATTATTCTCTGGCCAATCAGATATTTTGGCTGTTGGGGGTTGCATTACAGGCAAGGTCATGCCACTTTATTTCAAAATTATCATTTAGATCGTTCCGAAATGTAACTTCGGATGGATCTGAAATTCAAATAAAGAACTGAATCCAATTTCGGATTCGAAATCCAAAAAATTAAAGAAATAAAAATCTGAATCAATCTGAGACAAAGCAAAACAAATATTTTGTGTGGTTACATGTCTACTTACAACCTATTCATCTGGCTGATATCTTTCAACAGACTACTAGAAACACCTTCCTTGCTTTAGGAGGTTGTAGACATTTTAGAGAGACTATCATAGACTGCCTGCATGTTACCATCTGACTGCAGAGTTACATAAACTTGTATGTTTGGCTTTGCCAAATATATACATTTAGGTCAAAAGAGATGGAAGGGGAAGGAGGATCAGCCTGTTCAATCAGATTGTTCTCCCAGAATGGTCACCCAGCATGCATCTGTTAGAATCACAGACTTGAGATCACTGGCTAGATTAGGAGTATGTCATCTCATGTCTCTGGGTAGCTTTTGGGAGAGACATATAGGGCTTAATTCACTGTATGAGATGACTTGTTTTGACTCCATCCATTACTTGATCATATAATTTACTCCTAACAATCTTCAATTTACAATCATAAATATTGCTTGTGAGAAGAATCGTTTTGTTTGTGTTCTTCTTATACACTGAGTGGCCAGTCTATTATGACCACCTGACGTTTGTAGGCAAATTAGCTATAATTTCGTGCTGAAGTTGCTAGAGGGCCTGACCCTTATAAATAGGGAAGCAGGTTGTTTACCACGACAGTAGAAGCGATTTGTTTCTGAAGATATGGGTAAACAACGCGATTTAACAGCCTTTGAACGTGGGATGATTGTTGGCGCTCGGAGCCTTGGAGCGAGTATCAGCAAAACAGCAGAATTCGTTAAATGTTCAAGAGCAGCTGTTGCTAAAGTGTTTAAAGACTGGACTGTCAGCCGAAAATCTGGGTCTGAACGTGCCAATTGTGGCCGCCAGCGACTAGTCAATGTTAGGGCAGAACTGAGAGTGGCAAGACTGGTACAAGACAACAGAAGGGCAACAGAAGGGCAACAGTGCAGTGTTAAGATTCCTTGCATCACCTTTCAACATCTCGTGGAGTCACAAGGCCGTACAACGAAGTCACCTCGTGGCCCAACGAAGTACTGATGGGGTGGTCATAATAATCTGGCCACTCAGTGTACAACTGGCATTTAACAATCGAAAACCCTATTTTTTCCATAAATCAGTTTATGAAGGGTTATTCTCTTACCTCAAATTGCTCCTTTTTCATGCCCTCCTCAGTAGTAGGAAAACACAATTATCGCCAGCACAGAGCCAGCAGTATTTTAAGAAGTGATAACTTATGCCGTAGTCTTTGAGAACTCATATTTACATACAAGATACCTCAAATTCAATATAAATGTGTGTGGTTAATTAGCCGGAATTATGTGGTAACGCATTTTAGTGAATTGAGAAGTCCATTACAAAAAAAAGCAAATTAGCAAATAACCTTTGCACATCTCGCACGTATTATGCTTTTGTGAACCATTAGGAGTTAAGAATCGAGCAGTTTAGGGATAACATCTAATTGGGCATTTACATATACTGACAGAAAAATCTGTTAAAATTTGTAATAGCGTGCTTTTCTTATATTTTCCAGGAAGTCAGCGGTGGTACTTATATTCTTCTTTCTTAACACCTTTATTTGACTGCACTCAGATGGTTGGGGAACTCCCCAGTGACCTGACATTTCTATGTGCAAGTCAAAAGTGCTTTAGAGTCACAGTAACCATGATACTTACTCTCTCTTTCCATCCATGTCAGGATCAGTCTCCACATAGTTGTGAAGCCTCAACATTTCCACTAGACAGAATAATGGTGTGGAGGATGGAGGATGGTACATTCATGTCTAATACCCCATAACCTCATTAATCCCACAAAACCTATATTCCTTAGGGATGAAATTATGATACTGTAGATGACAGGCTGATGACTAGTAATGAGCAAACAGGGCAAAGTTTGGTTCACTGGTTGTTCCATAAAACCAATAGCAAGTTCACGAACACCAAACATAGCACAGGACACTATTGAATTCAATAGAAGCTGGATTGTGGGGGTTTTTTCTGGTCTCTGTCAAGGTTATTTTTAAGCTTTACAAGCATTTTTGGGATGTTTTTATTTCATTTTATTTAACTTTATTTAAACTTTTTTGTTTACACTTAAGTGTCATCACAATACGGGGCTAACAAGCCCATTATGTGATAGCTAATTAGTGATGACAGGTCCCCATTGAGGAGACACTAGGGCTCTATTAGACCCCTAATATCACCTTTGCAGCCCAATGAAGCTAGTCAAGAACAGATCATGCTTGATTAGCTTCATCCCCGGCCGTAGCAGCAGAGGAATGACAGCACGGAACCAAAAGTGACTAAATCCTTGTGGAGACTAACATTGCATAAGACATTCCAAGGACCAGGAGAACAAAACTTTGTTCTAATAACATCTTTCTGCAAAGTCATTCTAGCAAGCAAATATGTTATTATATAAAGAACCTAACATTAGCATATTAGCCCTTAAATATAATGTAATGTTATATTTCCCTTTTATAGGTGAACTGTCTTTTAGTGTCAGGTCCTCATTTAATGCCAGCCATGGTTCCTAATAATAAAAACTTCATGCATCATCCACTGCAGACATTTTTTGTGGTATCAGGTTGGACAGACTACAGATACAGTTGCGGCTCCTATTGGTGCAATGAGGAGGGACAATGACTGAGGAGTTTCCTTTATACGATGAGTGTTTACATACTGAGTTCTATTGCGAGTATCTGTCTTTTCTGCTTTTATTTGATTAAAACATATTTTATGAGAAGGAGGCACCTTGTTGCTGTGGTTTTTATTATTATTAGAGATCTCCCTGTCTTTAACTCAGGCTGCCTGTCTTCCTATCCTGTTCATAATTATATGAGTGGATAACATCAAGAGGAGCTGGATTCTAGGTTGTGAAGTGCACTGGAAGGAAATTATGCTTGTAAAGCAATTTTTCTTTACTTGTCTGCTAATTTGTGGACACTGCCGCCGAAAACCTGGCATAAAGCCAAAATGTGTATTATGATTTTTTTTCGGTTTAAAAAAAAAAAAAAAAAGAATTAGCCTGCCATTATTCCTTACTTCCTTTTTAACCTCATCTAAATATTTCCCTTTATATCTTTGATTGGTGTTCATAGACTCTGTTAGTACGGTCTCTTCTTAATGGGATCATTTGAATCTGTCATTCAAGGTGGCTAATATCCATTAATTATCATACAAAGGACAATTCTCTCCTTGTTTCCTGAAAATGATTTTTAGCAAATATACTGTATCACCAAAAAAGGGCCCCTCTACTGCTTCCCCTGCAACACCTGCTTCTGTTCAGGGAACAGAAAATCACTGTCTTAATTGGAAAATTAAACAGGGATGAGACCTCCAACTTTAAATGCTCCTCCTGTGCACCATTCATTGACTCAGACACCGGAGAGACATGCTCTTTATTGCAATACTTCTCAGTTAATTTTGAGTAAATTGACAGCAGATGAGTCACAGGGTAGTTGTCTCAGTCCCCACCTCCTATTTCAATGACAGCTGTAAATAGTCCCTAGGACAAATAGTGGATGTGAATCTCCCCAAACACACACATCAATGATCTGGGAGAAGTTCTACTCCTTCCCTACTCTATCCAAAAAAAAAAGTTTGTTTGGAGATTCACTTTACTACTCTACACTACATATAAACAGTTTTTATTTATCCAAACCCCTGTGATACATTCCCATCTAGAACCATCCATGTTCAAGGACATCACTTTACAGGTGAAACTCGAATAATTAGAATATCGTGCAAAAGTTTGTTTATTTAACTAATGCAACCAAAAAAACCTGTCAGCTCTCTCAGTCTCAAGCAACACATAATAGTTCTCTAGAAAAATTGTAGCAGTCTCTAAGGGTGTCCATACACATGGCATGCCAATCACCCCATCTAGCTATTTTGTTAATTCCTATACATACTTATCATAACATCAACTATACAGTATGTGACCTTCTAATGAAAGGCAACCCCCTCCCTGCATCCTGTCCTCCTTTAGAGGCATGCGTGTCCTATTATGACTTGTATACACTTCTTTTTATTCTTCTATTCTCTTTATGTATTCCATAGCAGCTTTCCATTGTTAATTTGTGTCTCTACGTCATTAGAAACTGATTAGCTAGTAAGAAATGGATACAATATATAGATAAATACTCTACATTTCCTTCAAGGAAACCTGTAGACTAAAAAGTAGGCACCCATTGCTGAGATCTCGTTTACAAATGCCAGTTGCCTGGCTTTTAAGCGGATTCATGTTCCGCGTTGTTATTGAGAAATTAACAGAGGTGTTACAATAATAAATGTAACAGTTTTTACATTGTAGACACATTGTAGATACAAGCAAGGAATGACATAAAATGAAAAATGGTTAGAGTCAAGGAATTTTGCATGGGTGTCGAGAATGCTGGTGAGTTTCTTGTTGATCATAAAGCTGCCTGTGCAGCTCTTTACTTCTAGAAAAGCTCATTGTTTTTTTCAGGCCATGGCTGTGATCTACTGGGCTACAAAACACATTTTGTTGGTGGGAAATTAAGTTCTTAATTTTGGTTTGGAGGAGGGCTATCCAGAGATCTTATTTGATAGTGGTCCAGAATAAAGAGGAAGAGAGGCAAAACAGCTTGGCCCAAAATCTGATATGGCAGGACCACCACTTATGCTTCATATCACAGACTATGAAGCATCTCTTGACAGGAAGGAGCTGTCATCATGACAGCTATGCACCTGAATGTCAACAAAAGGGGCAGAGAGCTGTCACAGAATTTCAACAAAGGGGCAGAACAAGTCAAGTGGCATCACTACTCCCTCCTCCCCTTTGTAGACATTCAGGAGTCACTTTGTGGCGAGAGTTTGTTGGGATCAGTCGAGTTGGCGGGCATTGGGTATTATTTTCTTCGATGGCTGTCGTTCATCGTGATTGACGTAAATCTACATTGCTGGACGACATGATTGGCCTTGGGAAACCTTTTTTTTTTCCAAATAAAGAACTTTGTATATGGTGTTGTGTGTTTATTTACAATTTTACTGTATTTGGTAAATAAGTAGGGGTAACAATTGCCACCATACTCATTCACAAGAAAGGGGGCGGTATCTGGGTGCCCCCAGTTATGAAAGGGGACACCCAGATTCCTATAAGCCCCCTGCCCGCAGACCCCCCCCAACCACCGGGCCAGGGTTGTGGGGAAGAGACCCTTGTCCTCATTGACATGGGGACAAGGTGCTTTGCCAGGGGGTCCCCCCATTTGGAAAGAAAAGAGGATGCATCAAAATGTCATTATCTGAAAATTTGGATACGTTCAGATTCATTATTTTTTCATTCGGATATTTGAATGCATCCGAATGTCCAAATTTGCCGATGTTTGTCTGAATTGCAATCTGGAACTAATAGAATCGCACATGTCTAATAGATGTAATGGCGTAATGTGGTAAAAGTAAATACACCATTGGCATCACTGATATACTGTATGTCCCCTTGCAAAATTCCTATAGATGCAAGATATTTGTGGGTTTCCTTGCATGAACTGCCCATTTCCAAATCACCCAATGAAGTTTAAATGAAAATCAAATTAGAGCATTCATTAGGGCAGTCCATAACACTCTATTTACTATATTTAAACTGTTAATTGGTGGATTTTCTAGTGTACTTCAGATCAATATCATGCTGGAAGACTAATTTCTGGTTTAAATTTGAACAGATGGGCTCATCAAGCATACTTTCATATAATGCAGAATATATAGTTGACTCAGCCACTGCGAGTTGTCCAGGCCCTGAAGCAGCAAGGCAACCCCAAATCATAACACTTCCATCACCATGCTTCAGAGTTGTTAGGAGGTTTTTCTCCTGAAATACTGTCCTGTGCTAAACATGTCTACTGTTACTGTGACCAAACAACTCTATCTTTGATCGATTAATCTTCAGCACATTGTTCCAGAAGGCCTAGTCGTTGCCTATATGTTCAATGGTAAACTGTAATCTTGCTCTCATGTTCTTTTCAGATAACAGAGGCTTTTTCTTAACACACCTCTCATGCAGGTTGAATTGGTGCAATCTCTTTTTGATTGCAGATGCATGTACTGACTCCAACTTTTGCAAAAGTTACCTGGGCACCCCGAAATTAAATTCTGGGCTTCTTGGTGAATATTTTTAGAATTAATCGTTCAGCTCTTGAGTTGAATTTGCTGGACAAGCTAGTCCTGAAAAAAGTAGCAGTTGTTTGAAATCTTGACACAGACCATTTGGTGATTTTTTTTTTAAATCCTGTGCTAGAAATATAGACATCCACAACCTCAGAGAGCTCTATTGATCTTGGCATGATGACGCCACACATTCAATACACCAGGCACTAGATGTCTGAGGTTTAAATGGTTGCACCTGCATACTCCTATATTTTATATCTCATTTAAGGGTTGGACCTTTATCTGTAGGCACTATTTAAAGGAGAACTATGACATGAGTGATTTCCACTCACCTCATAGTTCTAAGCCGACCTGTGACAATGAGGCTGTCACAGGTCGGCTCAGTAGATCGGGAGGTGAGAGAACACATACCGGGTTCCCTCACCTCTCGATCCTGTCACGGCTCTCTTTGGGTTTTGGCGAATCATCAAAAAGGTAAACATTCTAGGGCAATAAAAAAAAAAAAAAGAAAAGAATGGGAAAAGCTACTTTTATCACTGAAAGCAGCTCACAGTTAACCAGAAAATAACTTTAGTTGGTATGGTTGATCATTTAACTTTTGCAATAATTTAATGCCCTCAAAAACGTCAGCCTCCAGTTGCCTCAAACAGCTATAAAGCTCAGCTGAAGTGCTAGAAATAGATATGGGGTCAGACATTGCACTAACAACTTCCATTCCCAGTCATACTCCACCTTCCTGTTACAGCAGTAGTGCAGAGTATCTGAATATATTACAGCAGTACAATCCAAAAGACCCACTGTTCTCAGTAATCAGCACTCAGCAGCAGAGCTGATCAGACATGTCCTCTTCTTTTCTCTGTGACACAAGTTAATGTGAGGGTACTTGTGATGGGAGTGTGGCTGTTACGTATATCTGCCAGTATAGAACACTTGAGTGGGAGAGCAGGAAGCAGCATTTTCACTGATAAAAAAGTATTTAAAGGCACTTCCAGCCACAAAACATGGGTTACATGAAAATAAGACCCTAAAAGGTGAGACTTCAACTGGGCTTTAAACATGCTTATGAAATATAATATCCATATGGCATTTCTTGCATGCACCGATCATGACCACTGAGTGGTGAAGTGAATAACTCTGATTATCTTGGCACCTGAAAGTGAGTGGGATGTATTAGGCAGCAAGTGAACATTTTGGCCCTGAAGATGATGTGTTGGGAGGCAGAAAAAAAAATGGGCAAGCATTAGGATGTGAGCGACTTTGACAAGGGCCAAATTGTGATGGCTAGAGAACTGGGCAGAGCAACTCCAAAACTGTAGCTTTTGTTCAAAGTTCCCGGTCTGCAGTGGTCAAGACCTACCAAAAGTGGTCCAAGGAAGAAAAACCAGAGAGTCAGCGACAGGATCACGGGCAGCCAAGGCATGTGGGGAGCGAAGAGCTACTGTAGCTCAAATGGCTTGGTGCCAGATAACACAACATACCTTTAGAGGTCTAGTGGAGTCCAGGAGACAGGTCAAGGCTGTTTTGGTGGCAAAAGGCAGAACTACTCAATATTATGAGGGTGGTCATAAAGTTATGGCTCATTGGTGTATATTTTTTAATAGAGGTCATTTACCACTTCACATGTATTAGTAGATATAATGTGGTACTAACAAAACAAAGCATATATGTCCTTAAATCTTCTAGTAGTCAAAATATGCTGTTTTATCTGTGGCAATGTCACTTTTTGTTTTTCTTAAGTCCTCTATTTTAGTTCTTGCTTCACTGGTTATAAGCTGCTAAAACGGCATGCTTCAGTCTTGCTGGAGATTAGGCTCTGCAGCTCTCTAATATGTTATATATAATGTTACAGTCAGGTGCCCACCATAAATTTCAATGAAGGTCTTAACTTCAGATGGAGACAGTTTATCAATCCATTCAGAAGATTTAGTATTGTTGGATCAGTACTCAGGGAATTTCATCTAATACAAGAAATTATATATTGACAACCTAAAATAGGAATGAGATGATATGATTCCTGTAGGCATTAATAATAAAGTCAGACATGTACACAAAGTTTTTGCTTTGACATATGTCCATTTCACAAATAATATTTTAAAGCATAGTACTTGATAAATGTAATAGATTACACTCAAGTATTGATAAATGTAATAGATTACACTCAAGTATTGCTATCGGGCGGGATCATTGCCTTGATATACTGCACATATTTTTCCAGACGTTAATTATTATTTAAAAAAAGATAGAGATACATCTTATTTCAATGTTTGCATCAAAATACTGAGCTATGAGCAACAGCGCTCATGTAGAAGGCTGTGTGTTGGTATTTGCACTCTAGATGTCATAAAAATGCTCACAAAATATTTCTAGCAGCATCATATATTTTGAGGATTTTTCACAAAGGAGCCGAAGGACTAAGACGAAGCATCGGCTAATCCTTCGGCCCACTTCAGCCGAACTGAAGGGCTGCTATTCACAATAGCCCGTGCAGCAGCCGAGCCAAACGCATATGCTTCAGCTTGGCTGAAGCCGACCATTCTCCCAGCAAATGTAAACAACTGGGTGGAGCTAGCCATGATATCACAGCTGGCTCCGCCATGTTGTTGTCTTTCAATGACAGCCTAGCATCCTCAAATGGCCTGAGGACGCCCAGCTGTCATTTAATCACAATTGGTTGGAGCCAGCCGTGACATCACAGCTGGCTGACCAGTTGTTTTGACTTGTTCGGGACCTGCGGGATGACAGTGACAGGTTCCGGACAAATGTAAACAGTTAGGCGGAGCTAGCTAGCTGCACCAATTGTTTATATTTTGCTGGCATCTGTCAGAAGGTCATTTTGTGGCAGGAGTTCTTCTCTTGCAGACGGGTCGGCGGGCGTAGTTTTTTTTTTATTTCGATGGTAAAAAATGTACATTTTTACTTTAACTGTTTTGTGAATGAGTAGGGGTACAAGTACTGCTTTTACTCATTCACAAGGAGGGGGCAGCATCTGAGTGGCCCCTTTATTAAACCCCAATGCAAAAAAAGGCCCCCTGTCCACAGACCCCGACAACCAACGCTCCATTGCTTGTGGGGAAGAGGCCCCTGTTCTGTTATCTGCACAGGGACAAGTTACTTTTCCAGGGGGGACCCTGGAAAAGCACCCTCCCAAAGCCAGGGGCATGTGGCCTAGTATGGCAGGGAGGGGGGACGCTCGCTCACCCCCCCCTTTCCTGCCCTGCCAGACCTGTGCTTTGATTAAGAGTCTGGTTGGGGATTTTAGAGGGGACCCCACATTTTTGGGGGTGGGGTTCCTCCTTAAAATTCCTACCAGACCTAAAGGGCCTGTTTTTTATTTTCAACTTGGGGTCCCTCCTAACATTCCTACTAGACCTAAAGGGTCTGGTATGGATCAGGAGGTGGACCCCACGCTGTTTTTTTAAAATTTTATTAAAGTGTAATTGTTTTATTCTGCTCGCTACCTCAGAGGTAGCGAGCAGAATAGCCGAGCTGAACGCTGCTCGGCGGCATTCAGTTATTCCCTCACTGCCGTTCCACCCCTATGAGAATAGGGAAAACGTCAGCGAGTGAATTGCCGGAGGTTCGGCTCAGCCAATCCGGATGTTGGATTGGCTGAGTCGACCAGCTCCTTCACTTCAGCTCAGCTGAACAGGCTGAGCATGTTCGGCTGAACCGAAGCTAGCTGATGTATGGCTGATTTTAGCCGATGGCAGTCTAGTGAAAACCCCCTTTGTTCCTTGCAGTACACTTCTATAAAAATGGAGGAAGTTCAAGCGCTGGCAGTTGTAACTCATGCTTGTTTCAAATCTCCTCCAGAAATAAGTGAAATGGGATTAGCTGATATATGTATTACTTACACTCATCTACTCATTTCCCAAGCTTTTACACATAATCATATGTAGCTTTTTAAAGCCTCATAATAACTAGTATGAAATCTAAGTATGCTTATAGAGAGCCTGTCACTGTCATAAACCCCTGTTTGTTGGTACTTGACTAAACCTAAAGGATAGCTGCAATCCTTCCTGACCTAAATACAGTGATATTAAAGTCATAATGTTTTTTCAGCTTTTTCAAATGTTAATTAAATCAGTTACAATGGATGCTGCTCCTGGATTTTTAAATAGCTTGAGTTTCCAGCAGAATCAGCTGGTCCCCTGAGCTCTGGCCAATATATCCTGTTTTAGGGTGTCCCTTTTTTCTTGCAGGGTCCTATGGAGCCACCCGTGTGGGTACTAGTAAGCGATGTGTGACACAAGCGCAGCCAGGGCCGGATTTACTCTCCACCTAACTTTATTGCTATCACACAGGAGAAAAGATCCCCTGTGTGATAACAATTGGAGGTGACAGGTTCTCTTTATTGACCCCGTCACCTCCAATACAGGAGTTCTAGCACAGCACTGTGCTGGAACTCCTGTGACAGGTGAGAGAGGAAGAGCACTGCTCTCCCCTCTCACTGTCTACACGGAGCGGCAGGGGTAGTTTTAACCCTGCCGCTCTGTTCCCTTCAATGAGGACACGGACTCGGCAGCGGAGGACAGAGCAAGCGAGGAGAGAGGTAAGTGCAGGGGGGAGGGGAGGAGGCTGCAGACTGTTTACATGTGATCTCTGCGACATCGCCGAGTTCACATGTAAACAAACAATCGTCTGCCTCACTCCACATTTAGTCCTGCATGTGCAAAGCATGACTAAATGTAGAGAGGGCAACTTACCCCCCGACAGCCGGAACTTCCCCACAAGGACACCACTGCTGCCCCTCTGCGCCCTGCCGCCGGGCCTCAGTGGCCTTGTGAAGAATCCGGGCCTGGGCGCAGCAAGCAAACCAGTCCCCTGCCTGCTCCCTCCTCCAAACAAGTAGATGGATAGCTGCTGGAGACTGTGCTGCCCCTTGTGATCTTGTACTGGACAGGAAGTTTAGGGAAGCAGAGCTGAGAGAGTGGGAGTCGGCTATTTGGAAATATGACGACTAAGTGTTTGGGTAAAAATTTAAAGAAATACTTTGCTGGGCAATATATATTTGTTTGATCTGGAATCATTTTTGAAAAAAAGTTTGAGTGTTTAATAACTTCTTTAACCCCCCTTTTCCTGTGGCAGAAGTGTATTTACTTGTATCCTATAGCCACAGCCCACCTCAATTTGGTCAGCTGTCAGTGAAGTCTAGTCATGCCTGCATAAGTGATCCCTATAAGATTTTATGGGGCCATCTCCCAAGGCAGAAGGTACTCAGTGTAGGAAGTAGGGGGGGTTGGGTGTGGATGTACATTTCCTATAAAGCCAGTTCCAGACAAAATAGTTTTTAGTTCCGGGTAGAGTTGGGAATGGTTAAAACTTCTGTCAGGTTTTTATTTCTGGCTGTGACCCTATCGGGAAAGGCCACCTAAAAAGACATAAAATGTTTTGGCTGGTGTTGAGCTTTAATGAATTCGATACTTATAAGCAACATACATTTTCAGTAGAAGATACTAGACAAGTGCGATTTGTTTCAGAAACATTTGTTGTTCGGACGAATTTTCATTATTCGGAGATTTGGATGTATCCGAATTTACGAACAACAGAAATGACGAATGAAAACGAATCCAAATTTCCGAAAATGAAACTTCGGACGAAATTCGTTAGCGGTAGTCTGTACGCCTTTTCGTTTGTGGACAAATTTTCGTTGCAGCAGTGACTATTTAAAAAAAAAAAAAAATCAAAATGTTTTTATATCACTTTGAAGCAAAGAAACAAACACAAAACGGAAACGAACATTCATACAGACTACCGCTAACGAATTTCGTCCGAATCCTGAAACAAATTGACTTTCGGACCCGAATCCCGGAAAAGGAAATTATGCAAAATCCAAATTAAAACTAAACTAAAAACACATTTTTTTGCAGGTGCACATGTCTAGAAGATACCACTAGACATAGACCTATACTTAGCTGTTATGAGTGCCCCCTTCAACACACTGCCGGGGATGGTAAATATATTGCCTTTCTGAACGCTTTGTGGTGCCAGGGTCACTTTACAGCTGAACTCCAGGCAAACCACTAAATACACTGTAGAAATACATACAGGTGAAACTCGAATAATTAGAATATCGTGCAAAAGTTCATTTATTTCACTAATGCAACTTAAAAGGTGAAACTAATATATGAGATAGACTCATTACATGCAAAGCAAGATAAATTAAGCCGTGATTTGTCATAATTGTGATGATTATGGCTAACAGCTCATGAAAACCCCAAATCCACAATCTCAGAAAATTAGAATATTACATGCAATCAATAAAACAAGGATTGTACATAGAACAATATCGGACCTCTGAAAAGTATAAGCATGCATATGTACTCAGTACTTGGTTTGGGCCCCTTTTGCAGCAATTACTGCCTCAATGTGGCGTGGCATGGAAGCTATCAGCCTGTAAAACTGGAGGTGTTATGGTACAGGATGCTTCAATACCGGCCTTCAGTTCTTCTGCATTGTTCGGTCTCTCATCTTTCTCTTGGCAATGCCCCATAGATTCTCTATGGGGTTCAGGTCAGGCGAGTTTGCTGGCCAATCAAGCACAGTAATCCCACGGTCATTGAACCAGGTTTTGGTGCTTTTGGCAGTGTGGGCAGGTGCCAAGTCCTGCTGGAAAATGAAGTCAGCATCCCCATAGAGCTCGTCTGCGGAAGGAAGCATGAAGTGCTCCAAAATCTCCTGGTAGACGGCTGCGTTGACCCTGGACTTAATGAAGCACAGTGGACCAACACCAGCAGATGACATGGCTCCCCAAATCAACACAGACTGTGGAAACTTCACACTGGACTTCAAGCATCTTGCAGTGTGTGCCTCTCCATTCTTCCTCCATACTCTGGGTCCTTGGTTTCCAAATGAGATGCAAAATTTGCTCTCATCAGAAAAGAGGACTTTGGACCACTGAGCAACAGACCAGGTCTGTTTTTCTTTAGCCCAGGTAAGACGCTTCTGACGTTGTTTGTTGTTCAGGAGTGGCTTGACAAGAGGAATACGACATTTGAAGCCCATGTCCAGGATCCGTCTGTGTGTGGTGGCTCTTGATGCACTGACTCCAGCCTCAGTCCACTCCTTGTGAAAGTCCCCAACACTTTTGAATGGCCTTTTCCTGACAATCCTCTCCAGGCTGCGGTCATCCCTGCTGCTTGTGCACCTTTTTCTTCCACACTTTTCCCTTCCACATAACTTTCTATTAATGTGCTTTGATACAGCACTTTGGGAACATCCAACTTCTTTTGCAATTACCTTTTGAGGCTTTCCCTCCTTATGGAGGGTGTCATTGATGGTTTTCTGCACAACTGTCAGGTCAGCAGTCTTTCCCATGATTGTGATGCCTACTGAAGAGACCATTTCAAGGCTCAGGAACCCTTTGCAGGTCTTATGGCTTAATTAGCTGATTAGAGTGGGACACTTTGAGCTTAGAATATTGCACCTTTTCACAATATTCTCATTTTCTGAGATTGTGGATTTGGGGTTTTCATGAGCTGTAAGCCATAATCATCAATTATGTCAATTATGACAAATCACGGCTTGAACTATCTTGCTTTGCATGTAATGAGTCTATCTCATATATTAGTTTCACCTTTTAAGTTGCATTAGTGAAATAAATGAACTTTTGCACGATATTCTAATTATTCGAGTTTCACCTGTATCTAGTAGCTGTTGTATCTGCTAGGGGTATGTCTGCCCATTCATTCCTTTAACTAGATGGTGAGTGAGCTGATTTTTCACTGCTGCAGTTAAGCAACACAGCTTGTTTATCGCCCTGCTCCCAGTCTGTTACTAGACAGTAAAGGAGCAGCAACAGACTGATGAGATCATCACTCTACTCACTCCTCCAGTCAGCATATTTTTTGTCAGCACAATTGACTTCAGGACACCTGCTTGCCCCCTAGTGCCAACCCTTTCTTCTCTCATGCTGCTGTACAATGGAATACAAAAGGCTATCAAGTCACTTATTGCACTTGAAAATACATTTAACCCCTTGCTGCCCGCCCATTGCACAAAAACAGGCGGATGGCGGATCCTTCCCGGTGGGGTCACGTAATTGTACGTCCTTTTGTTTTCTGCCTGCAGGCGGGTGCGCGAGCAGAATACTGCTGGGAGTGTAAAGAGCCAGTACCGGCTGATTACATACAAGCGTTTGGCCGTTTCTACAGCCGGCTGATCGATTGTAATACCATGCAATACAACCCCCCTTTCTATCCCTGGCTCCACTGTCCCCCCTGCGAGCTCAGGACCGGCACAGCGCCTGCCCGTACAGAGAACAGAGGAGAGATCAGCATTTCTCACCACTGATCTCTCCCCCTTCTCTCTAAAGGCGAAAGCGATGTGCACTACATCACTTCCGCCTTTAGCTGCCATTTTTCTGGCTGAGAGCCAGAGAAATGGCAACTTCCCCCCACTTCCTACACTGAGTGTCTTCTGCCTTGGGAGATGGCCCCATAAAATCCTATAGGGATCACTTATGCAGGCATGGCTAGACTTCACTGACAGCTGACCACATTGAGGTGGGCTGTGACTATAGGATACAAGTACATACACTTCTGCCACAGGAAAGGGGGGTTAAAGTAGTTCTTAAAACGCTCAAACTTTTTTCAATAATGATTCCAGATCAAGCAAATATACACCGATTGGCCAGATTATGACAACCTGACGTTTGTAGGCAAATTAGCTATAATTTTGCGCTGAAGTTGCTAGAGGGCCAGACCATTATAAATAGGGAAGCAGGTTGTTTACCACGACAGTAAAAAGTGATTTTTTCTGAAGATATGGGTAAACAACGAGATTTAACAGCCTTTGAACGTGGGATGATTGTTGGCGCTCGGAGCCATGGAGGGAGTATCAGGAAAAAAGCAGAATTCGTTAAATGTTCAAGAGCAGCTGTTGTTAAAGGGTTTAAAGACAGGACTGTAAGCCGAAAATCTGGGTCTGAATGTGCAAATTGTGGCCGTCAGCAACTAGTCAATGTTAGGGCAGAAGTGAGAAAATAACGATTACGCCACACGTTACATATCGCAGCCAAAGTCGCAGTGAGAACAACACAAGGTCCATCAATCACTGATTACACTAAAATAATGAGCAGCAAAAGCTTTTAAAGCTTTGCCTATGGCCAATTTTTGGTGTGGTAGTTTTTTGCAATTTTGCGGACGCACACAATTTTAAAGCTTGACATGTTTGGTGTCTATTTACCCGACATGACCCCGTCTTTAATATTTTATAATAATAAATGTTTTATAACATCACATAGGGAAAACAGTTTTTTTTTCAAAATTTTCAGTACTATTTTTATTATATAGTAAAAACTAAAAACCCCAGTGGTGATTAAATACCACCAAACGAAAGCTCTGTCTGTCGCTAAAAAATTGTATAAAATCTATTTCAGTACAGCGTTGCATGACAGAATAAATGTCAGTCAAAGTACTGCAGCGCTGAATACTGAAAAATGGCCTGGGCAGGAAGGGGGTGTAACACTCCGGTCAGCAAATGGTTAATGAGTTTACAATAAATACAATGTAAGCTCCGTGGGCATGCAAATATTTAACATGATCAACATTTCTTCAGACAACCTTTTCCTGTTATATTGTGTTACAGCCGTTCAGACACTTGAATGGTCATTTGTATGTATGGGTTACCTGTAGGGTCTATGCACACAAGTGATAGGTTTTTGTCTCTCTCCTGTTTGTATTATCAGACAAATAGAGTTGGCAGCATGTATTGATCTCTAAGCCCTAAGAGCCCTCCTCTGCGCACAACCTGTATCTAAAAGATACATGTTTGCAGACAAAGCTATCAAGGCAAAAAGGGAACCGAGGAGAGATTGAAAATGAACATCCATTTACACAGACCCTTCAAGCAATGACCACTAAAAGCCAACACTGAATGAAGTAGTTTACTATTCAATACTGAATCTCAAACCTCCTCAGCATTTACTGGATGTTATTCCCAACATCAATCTCTTTTCCCTTGCCCTGATTACTCAGACTAACCTTAACCTTTTAATTACCCTTCGAGCATTATTGTCAAAATAGCAAGGTTTATCCTAGATAATAAATAACATGTCTACCAACCATAAGACATTGTGACCACTGAGAGGTCAAGTGAATAACATTGATTATGTCAATACAATAGCACCTGGAAGTTCGAGGGATATATTTTGTCCTTGAAGTTGATGCGTTGGAAGCAGGAAAGATTGGCAAGCATAAGGATTTGAGCGACCAAATTGTGATGACTAGATGACTGGGTTAGAGCAACTCCAAAACTGCAGCTCTTGTGGGAGTGTCCCGGTCGGCAGTGGCCAGGACCTAAAAAAAATGGTCCAAGGAAGGAAAACCGGTGAAGCGGTGGCAGGGTCATGGGCGGACAAGGCTCATTGATGCCCGTGGCAAAGGCTGGCCCATGTAGTCCAATCCAATAGAACAGCTACTGTAGCTCAAATTGCTGAAAAACTTAATATTGGTCCCAATAGAAAGATGTCTGAACACACAGTGCATCACAGTTTCTTGTGAATGGGCCTGCATGGCCACAGACCAGTCTAGCTGTCCATACTGACCTGTGTTCACCACCAAAAGCATCTACAATGGGCAAGTGATCCTCAGGCCTGGACCATGGCGTAATGGAAGAAGCTGGCCAGATCTGATGAATCAATTTTCTTTAACATCATGTGGATGGTTAGGTGCGTGTGTCTTGTTTACTTGGAGAACAGATGGCAAGAGGATGTACTATGGGAAGAAGCAGTGTGATGTTTTCGACAAAGTTCTTCTGGGAAACCATGCCATTCATGTGGATGTTACTTGGCAGGTACCACCTACCCTAAGATTGTTGCTGACCAAGTACATCCCTTTATGGAAACTTTAGTCCCTGATGGCAGTGGCCAGTGACCAGATCGAGGTGTTGACTTGGCTGCAAAAATTCTCCAGATCTTAATCCAAATCAAGCATCTGTGGGATGTGCTGGAAAAACAAGTATGATCCATGGAGGCCCCACCTCACAACTTGCAGGACTAAAATGGATCTGCTACTGACGGCTTGGTTCCAGATACCACAGCAAACCTTCAGAGGTCTAGTGGAGTCCAGGCGGGTGGTCAAAATGTTATGACTGATCAGTATATCATGTACATACTAAAAGGATGGTTCCCATTTTTATTATGTAGCTCACGTACTAGAATGACAGGTCTCTGCAAGTTTTAAAGAGCGCTTTGGCTGTTTGCTTGTTAAAGGACATTTACAGTCAAAAACTACAAATAAATCTAAGTATTTCTATATTGAATTTCCATAAGTTCTATCACACTCCTAAAACCATATCGATCTAGAAGTTTGTAAACTATGTAGATGCCTATAGGATGAACTTCCTCAATGCACTAACACAATTTCACATAGCCCTGTGAAAAGGCACAGTGTCACCACTCTAACTAAGCCTGCCATTTGAACTACAACTCAACGTCTGAACCTCCCACAATGGAACAATCATTTGTTGCTGGAAGCAATGCAGATATGTAGTATTAAGAAATTGAGATTGCACCACATCAAGCAGCAGGGAAAAGGGGGGGAAAAAAAGCACATTGGCAATCTAGGAATTTGGCGAAAGTGAAGGGCAGACAGAAGGCAGCACTCACTACATAAAAGGGATTTTTTCTTCAAGTAAGCTTTGATTGCATTATTAAAAACCTCTTTAGTATGAATTTCTATTACAATGCTCATGTTATAACAGGGTAGTATATACTGTGACTTTGGAATTTCCCTGCACGGTTTAATCAATGTGATGTTCTGATAAAGTCATATCTGAACAAAAATCTGCCCATGTATCTGTGGTTGTACAAAATATGGTTCTGAGCCACCAGGGGGAACAGGACACCACACCCCTAATTAAATTGAAACAAAAAACAGAGAAAGTGGGGCTTTTAAGGAATCACTCTAAGCATGGAAGTCTGGACCCACGGTGCATCGACGCAAGACATTTTGACATGTGTTTGACAAATATACAATGAACTCAACAATTATGGTGATTTTAGATTGTATTATGTTTAGGAAATTGATGTGGATGTGAAACCAATGGGCTTATACATTGGCCTTTTTTATCTGTATTTATTAAGTAAAATAAAAATGAATTTCTAAGCGTTACATGCGTAAGAATGATATGTTCTCCATGCTTAGAGTGACACCTTAAAAGCCCCACTTTCTCTGTTTTTTGTATCTGTGGTTGTAATTAATTTTTTCTAAAAGTTCATGAATCTAAATAGGGACAATCACCAAATTAGCATCAGGACCCTGAACATCTCCGAACTACATGAAATGTGAACATGCGTGGGAACCTCCATGTTCCTCTATGATTTACTGTACACACCAAAATGGTTACTGTATTTTTCCGTCTATAAGATGCCCCATGTATAAGACGCCCCCAACTTTCCTTACCCCAAATTCAGAAATCAATATTTTAAATAATATAATGCATCACACTTACCTCTGAGTCACTTCATTCCCTCGACATTACCGCTTCTGGGCACTGGCTACATGCTCTCCCCAGCAACAGCTGACGTCAGGTACAAAAGATTTATGATCGGATTACAGAGACAAGATAACAGTTTTCCTCCAATCATAAATCTTTTGTACCTGACGTCAGCTGTTGCTGGGGAGAGCGGATTACAGAGCCAAGATAACAGTCTTCCTCCACTCTCCCCAGCAACAGCTGACGTCAGGTACAAAAGGTTTATGATTGGAGGAAAACATATCTTGTCTCTGCAATCCGAAGTTTCACTCGTACGGCTAGTTTGCAGTGGTATCGGCACTTTCAGCAGTTTCGCAACGGCGGTTCTCCTCTCGGTCCCCGTGTATAAGACGCCCCTCTATTTTTAGGTAAACATTATGAAAAAGTAGAGTCTTATACACGGAAAAATACGGTATATAAAAAGGTGATCTTTGAAGCAATGCTGTATTTGCATAGAAATATAACGGATTCAAATGTGTTATATGAATGGGATTTCATAACTACGTAGATATTTGGCTGTGTTACCAATAGCGTTACTGCCCTGGTGTCTTCTCATGCATCAAAACAGGCCAAAAGCTATACAATACAGTCTAAAGGCATATTAATGATGCTACTGAAAACTTGATTAGTTCTGCACTGTTCATCTGATTTTGCTGGCCATTATTGTAATGGTTTATAAAACTAAAAAATGTGGACAAAGGGGAATGCCCGTGGAATAGCTGTAGATTTGTCTTTTAGGACTACAGTTGGAATGGAAATTATTCAACCCCCATCATGTTTATTGGCAAAATTTACAAACTTTTGGTTGTTTGCAATGAACAAAGCAAATGAAATACGTCAACACAATGACTGTTCCAAGTGGTTTCCCCAAATTGAACTGAAAATGCAACTTTTAATGACTACTGCAGTCTTAAAATTATTCAACCCTCTGAATATTCTAGAATCCCTCACAAGAGCACAAATCTGAGATTTCTGAGGAGGCAGGTTGAGAAAACCCCTAGAGTGACTACAAAAGGCCTGCAGCAGGATTTGGTGGCAACAGGCACTGAGGTTACAGTAAGGTGCATACTAAACACGAATTTCAATGCCAGAACGCCATGACGTACACCACTACTGACCCAAAAGCACAAAAAAAAGTTGGCTCCAATATGCTCAAAATCATATAAACAAGCCACAGAAGTTTTGGGATTCTGTTCTGTTGGAGCGATGAAACAAAACTGGAACTTTTTGGCCCTATGAATCAGCAGCATGTCTGGAGGAAGAGAATGATGCATACGCTGAAAAGAACACTCTGCCTACAGTTAAGCATGGAGGTGGCTCAGTGATGCTCTGGGGCTGTTTTGCATCCTCTGGCACTAGAAACCTGCAGCATTTAGAAGGCAAGTTGAATTAATTGAAGTATCGAGAAATCCTGGGAGAAAATGTCATACTGCCTGTGAGGAAGCTGAAGATTGGGCGTTATTGGACCTTCCAACAGGACAATTACCCCAAGCATGCCTCAAATTCCACCACAGCATGGTTACAGAAGTCCTGAAAGACTCTACAGTGGCCATCACAGTCACCTGACTTGAACTGCATGAAAAAATACATCTCTGGTGGGATTTAAAGAAGGCGGTCGCAGCATGCAAACCCAAGAATATTAGTGAACTGGAGGCCATTGCTCATGAGGAATGGGAATGTTTGTTTAAGGAAAATTTGGATCTGTGCGAATTTCATTCAAAACACAACTAAATCAGACATGTGACTGTTCTTTGGAAATCGGATGGTTTTTTTTGGCTGCTGGGGGTTGCATTACAGGCACAGTCATGCGACTCCCTGCTGTGGATTGTTCCAAAATTTGAATAATGAACCAAATTGAATTTCAGATCCAAAATATGAAAGAAATAAAAATCTGAATTGATACGAAACTAAACACCTTTTTTGGGGGGTTGCATGTCTAAACACTGGTTGCCCAGCAGTCATTGTTGAAACCTTTCCCAAATCCAGGGGAGAAGACTAGCCACACACTCATTATAACTCAATAGGCAATCAAGTTTGTTGGGTTTGTGGTAAATTGGCTATTTATTTATTAAAACATATGTGTGGCACAAGGTAAAATAAAGTGCTATCATTTCTAAATTAATGGAGCCCCTTGACTGCACGGTAAATGTTACTATAAATGTGAACTAACCCTTTAAAACTTTCGGTGACAAATTGTAATTAAAGCTGAAGTTTATTTATATTCTGCCTGGTCTGGATCTCCCCTACTCATCAACATATGAATACATTTTAAAACCATTTCAGCTCTCATATACCCCTTAAGGATGGGCCAGAGCAATATTTACATTTCCATGATGGGTGTGTGTTCCTGTTTTGTAGGCCTTTATTTGGCAATAGTGTTTTGCAGAACAAATTTTTCTATATACTCTAAATTTTTCTATATACTCTATAGACAAAAGAATGTAAATAAATAAAATGCATTTTCTTGCTTTGACCAGTGTTGGCATATAAAAGGAGTTTTACTGTAAATAAAACTCCCATTTAAAATGACACGAATTATGTTTTAAAATTATGTTTCTGGTACGAACAATGGTACAACATTATTTGCACTTTTATATCATGATTGTTTTGAATTTTGCACATTTTCTTGTTATGCAACACTGAAAAATCTAACAACAAAATAAAAAGGATATAAAATGAAATATTATTGGCAAAACCAAAGAAAAATCAGCATACAAATAATAGCCAAGAGGATAAATTGTAATAATGATTGATAATTATTGCTGATTAGGTTTAAATAAGCGTTAAGGGGTAGAATATGAATACATTTTACTAAAAAAAAAAAAGAAAAGGAACTTGTGAGTTTTCTAAAATTGATTTCATATGCTGATCAAAAGTCCCACCTTTGATCTACACATGAATTAAATAGTAAATACAATAAAACAATACATTGATTCGTTGGGGTTGAGTTTGCGCATGTCCACTAGATTCATTGAAGCGTTTCCGGGCTGCAGAGAAGCCCTGCCCTACCTACCTCCCTAGGCAACTCTCTCCCACTACCATCCCTGGATGTCACAGTTGCCTGTGCATTGACCCGGTGATGGGTTTTGACCTCTGTCCAAGGTGCTCAGCTTATGTTGTGTTGTGTTATTTTAAGTTACGTTACCTTGATCTCCAATGGCTCTGAACCGAAAACGTTCAACACCCCACAAAATGAATACAGACATTCCTCGTTTACCGACTTACCTGTTTTGCGACCACTCGTACTTACGACGGACCGCCGAGCCACCCTCCGACCTCGCGTGTCAGCGTCAGTGCGACTTGTCGCCGGCGGAAGTGACGTCCTCCGATCTTCACTGCGGGTCCCGGTAAGTATTTTCATTGCCCGATGTACAGTACACTGTTCGGTACTGTACATCTGCAATGCTATACAGTACTGTACTAATGCAGTACAGTACTGTATAGAGTTCCTCACTTAACGACCAATTCGTTTAACGACCTGGTCGTAGGAACGGAACTCGGTCGTTAAGTGAGGAATACCTGTAACGCAAAAAAACAGAATCTAAAACAAATTTTTTTTTGGGCGCGGGGGAAGGGGAGGGGTGTTACAAGTCTATTGACCAGTATGGACTAAGATGACCAATACGGACTAAGATGACCGAAACCCCCACACAAAAAAAATTATTAATTTTGAATTAAAGAATGCCATCCGCATTGACCTGAACTGAAAATTGAAAGTTTGAATTGATAACAGAAAAAAAACAAGAAATTCAGATCGATCCAAATGTAAAAAATGAAAAATTCAAATCAATCCGAAACCCAAACCAAATTGAATTTCGAATCCGAAATCTAAAAAAAAAATTGAACAGACCTGAAAAAAAACCTAATTTTTTGAGCTTTTACATGTTTAATGTTCACTTTTCAAAGGGAGTTTTCTTATATTCACTTAGCTTAGTGAATATAAGGAAGTTGTGCTGACGTCAGTTATCCAATTATGTGCAGACAAAAATCCCATTTTACTTTGATTGAATATTTACCATACTAATTAAACCAAGTGAAAATTCCTTTGCAAAGTGAACGTGCTTTACTGCTTTATTATATCAACCCTATTGCATTTACTAACTGACACTTGCAAGGACACAGGAGTGACTGCATTTTGACAGCTGCTCCTTCTATGTAATACAAAGCAATTACCGGCTGTCATCTTGAATATAGAAAAAACAAATTAGAGTTTTCAACCAATTAACCCCTTATTATGCCTAAGTACCCATAATAAACTCTTTCATTGTCCTGCTCAGCCGCTAACAGTTTTATTTCCACCTATTTTTTTTATTTGCTTCTGTTTGTATACAGTTTAAAAATACTTTGTGTGTTTGTGAATGTGACTTTAACCAAACATTCTCTGCAGTTGAATCTTCCAGGAGCATATGTTTTAAATGGCAGTGAGTGAATCACCCAAGTGAATGTTTGGTAGGCGTTATATTCAATGAATTATAAACATGCTTGATCGTGGTAAAAAAAAAGAAAAGTACAATTAAAATGAATTTGTATACATCGATGCCATGCCTTGCACCATTAATAGTTTAGTGCCATGACAAAAGGAAAACATTGTAGAATACTTTATAGTAACACTAATTTAATTTCCAAATTAGCGGAAGCCAATGACATTAACTGAAGGCAATGGCTGTGCTACCCAAAGAGTCATAAAGGCTGAAATGTTAAAATAGCTCTGGTGGTTAGGGCTACAGCTTCATGGGAGATTTTCTACATCTCATTCATGTTAGTAAAAGCTGCTGGAGATCAATCACTAAACAGCTGGAACAAATGATGCTTGATGGTGTCAACTACACAAGTAGCATGCAGTAGCTATGAATTACACACATTTGGAGCACTGAGTCATCGTATTAAATTAATAAATAAAGGCTGCTTACGTAGTTTACACCACAGGGAACCATTTGTTTCAACGGTTGAGTGATTAATTGCTAGTGATTTGAATAGCTTGGCCATAGTAGTATGTAGCTGAAGCCTTACTAGTTAGACTAGCACATACAAAAGGTCAAATTATTTATCTCTAAACCTGTGAAAAGACCTTGGAACTATATAGTGATAAAAAATACTCAGGATCAGACAAATAAATTGAAGCAAAGCATGAGCCTAAAATCTTGTCAAAATACAAATGATCATATCCATGAAAATGTACTCCCCGTCACCTACTCCATTTCATAAGGTCAAATTCAGATGGACACTATGGCCAAAAATTTGTGGACACCTGACCATCACATCTATATGGCATAAGCAGGGGTGGGCTGGCCGCTCCAAGGGTCCAGGGCCAGGATGCCACCTGTCTGGGATTCACCCAGACAGTCCACGTTTCAGGCCAGCTGAAACTCAGGTACAAGATGTCAAGCAGACTGGTGTTCTAACTTGAGTGCATGGAGGAGGCAGGAGACACGGAGGGATGCTGGAACACGGGAAGCAAGAGCTGTCTGGAACAGAGTACAGATACATCTTGAAGGGCACAGGGGTTCTACTTTAGGCAGATGTGTTGCTTGCTATCTCTCCTCGCCCTCTCTCCTAATTGTCTCCTCTCACTCTTTCCCTGCTCATCCTCCTGGCTGTCTCTCCTTGCTCTCTACTGTATATTTTCCAAAGAAAATTGCTGTGCAGCGCTAGAGTGTTCGGGTTTCGCTTGAAGAAAAAGGTGGCAGCCCTACCCCACCCACCCCAAATCCTCCCCCACCCCCCTATAGTTGTCAATAATGCTTTTCACTTGTGTGCCTCTGGGGATCTGCGTTCAGGCTTTTGTCCTGGAAACGCAGCTCCAGTGAGTCAGTGCCAGTAAATGCAAATTAATTCTTTAAAGCCCCATAATGAAAAGAGATGCCCTGTGAGGTCCTTCGGAGGTACACCCTGCCCGGCTTTCTACGTGGTAGTGTTCATCTTCGAGCGGCTCTAGTCCTGCTCGGAACTGGCATGGTAAATAAATGTGAAAGCTGCCGCAGAACTCCCCAGAAACTGGGGGACTGCATGGAGAGCTACGGCAGCAGTAGGGACAGAGTGAAATAGTGTAATGCTGCATATCTATGTGTGGACTAGAGGAAACTCTCCATCTCTCCCAGCTTCTTTTAAAAAAAATAAAATAAAACGTTTACTGTTATTGGTAGTATTGATTTTGTCTTTACTGTATATAATGTTTCAGGTGCCCAGTGTTGTGTAGAAGTATTGTAAAAGAACAGTACTGCATTCTTTACTACTGAACTGTGTGTTCTTTCCTACTGAGCGCTGCATACTTTACTAATAAAAGTATAATTTCTTTAACAAAAGAATGTATATGCAGGTGGGGCTTGTATATGAGCAGAGCGCAAGGGCGCCCCCTAATCTCGTATTGCCCAGGGGCCCAATGTGTTGTCCGTCTGCCTCTGAGCATGAGCTTGTTGGACACCCCCTTCCCCCCCCATTTCAAAACCATGTACATTAACGTTTTCTCTTCTTCCTCCCTTTGCAGTTATGACAGCTCCCACTCTCCTGGGAAGGCTTTCACACTTTGTAATGTGGTGGGGACTTTGAGGCAATTCAGTCAAAATAGCATTTGGAAGGTCAGGTACTAATGTTGAAAAAGAAAACCTGGCTCACAAGCCGCATTTCATTCAATTTAAAAGGTGTTCATTAGAGCTCTGCTCAGGCCACTTGAGTTCCCCCACACCAAACTCATCAAACCATGCCTTTATGGAGCCGACATTGTGCACAGGTACAGAGTTGTGCTGGAACAGGAAAAGGCCTCCCCCAAACTATCTCCACAAGGTTGAATGCACAAAATTGTCTATAATGTTTTTGTATGCTGTAACATTAGAGGTACTCTTTACTGAACATTAGATAGCAATTATTTGGAGAAGTGTGCACATACTTTTGGCCATATAGTGTATGTCACAATGCACACATTTTACTGAATAAAATAGAATAGAAGTTGGTGCACCCTTTTTGGAGACCATCTGGGGTGACAAAATTGTAATCTGGCTTTCTGAAAGCAGTGGCTGAGAGATAAGTCGCACAGCCCAAACAATGGACTGAAATTTCCGTTTGATAAAATGGAGCCAAAAGGGACAGAAGAACAATGTCCTGGTTGAGTTGAAAGGAAGAGATGAATTTAGGCAAGAAGTCCTGAGCCTCAACATTACATTCCCTCTAGGCAAAACAAAAAAAAAAAGAGTTATTTGCAGGATAAGGTCACTAGCCAACAGTAGCCTCGCAGAGGAGATAGCTCCAAGAAACCCCACCTTGTGGGGGAGATTACAGAGAAGAATGGGAACAGACGGTGGTTTCTTTAGCGCACAGAGAACCAGCTTCAGATCCTACAGAGTTACTGGGGAATGGACAGGGACATAAGAGGCCCCCTTATAAAAAGATTTTATTTAAGGAGTGAAAGGCCAACGATCTCTGCAACAGGATAGAAAGAACAAAAACCTGACTCTTGAGCTGACAGCCAAACTCTGTTTCAGACCCAGCTCCAAGAAAGAAAAGCTTTGCCCCACAGAGAAACCCCTGTGGTCAAAGCCCCAATACTCAAATCAAGTGAAATATGGCTTTCATGTCTGATGATAGACCTTGCAGGAAGTAGAATTCATAGCTTTGAGCATTGTAGGAATCACAAACTTAGAGATGTCCCTGTCCCTCAGAACCCGGGAATCAGTAGCCAAGCCCTAAAGGCAGCGACTGAGAAGTGGAAAGGCAAATTGTGAAAATCTGGCAGAGCCTATGTGGCATCTGCACACTGCTAGTGGATACCTGTACTTGGATACAATACTGTCTAGTTAGTAGTTGAACCTGGAGGCCAGGATGTCCCCATCCGGCATCCCCAACCTGTGATACAGGCCTTGGAAAACCTCCTGGTGTAAGGGACCACTACTCCTAGGCACTACTGGCTGAAAATCTGCTTGCCAATTATCTACATCTGGACATGACTTACAAGGCTGGAATGTGAAATCCTGCTCAGGACAGGATCTGTTCTACCTCTTTCCGCAAGGCAGTATAACCCAAAGGTTAAAGGCTTCCTGTGTCCCTTTATTGACAAGAATATTTTGCAATGCTCTGTAATTTATACAAAGATCTGTAATTTATACAAATTAAATAACCATTTTTTAGGGTTAGGGTACATGCACAAGGGTTAATAAAACAAAACAAACAAACCAACGATGTAATCAAATGCATACAAACATGAGGAATCCTTGTCTTGCACAATTGTTGGGTGTTTTATTCAAACAAAAAAGTATACCATCAGCATGACATGAATAGCTTGACAGATTTCACAACTTTATTGCTTACTCATAACTGTAGATGGCCATACAGATTAAACCAATCCCCTATCCATTCATGTTCAACACTAAGTGGTGCTTCTCTTGCTCTCTCCATGCTGTTGAACATATACAGTACATTCAGGCAAACGGAGCATGAAGGTTTGGTAATTCCCTAGCCAGCAACTATGCCTGCCTGATTGCTTTTGCATGTCTATACCTGTAAAGAGAATTCACTTGATATGTACTGCAGTTATAATTCTTCCCCAATTTTAATGTCATTTAAATCACTGCTTCTCAATTCATGCCTGGTTTCAAATTAGCAAGACTTGACTAATAACCCTTGCACCAAATGCTCAACAGTACTATGAAATATCACTCTATTGACTCCAACCTGGATAAATAAACCTCCACCTGATCCGTTTCATCAAAAATATTGACTTTCTAAAAAGGTATAGTTTATGTATTTTAAATAAATGGAATTGCTCTATTAGCCTTTTATTTTGCATCTCGTCACCATGTGCGTGAGGAGGTTCAAAGTATAAAAATAAATATTGGTGATCACAAACTCTCTGATAGAGGAAATTGGGCATGGAGAAAATGACCAATCCTACTAGCTGACAACAGAACAGAGGAGTGAAATAGCATTTACCTTTATGTATTGGGGAGATAAATGAATTGGTGAGTGGCTGTCTAACTAAGATAAATTACCATAAATGTGTACAGGGATTAAGGAACATTTGTGAACAAGTGAAGAAAAAAGAGTATGCTATTACTATAGATTGAACTCGATGGACTTGTGTCTTTTTTCAACCTAACTATGCAACTTTATATTATTGAACTTTTTATGTAAGGAAGACAGGCTGATCCCTGTAGTGTTACGGGCTATGAATTAAGGACTTTGATATTGTTATTAGTACTGACATTATTGTGGATTATTCCGTATTTGTATAGGGCTTGTGGAGCTTTGTGGTGCAATAGTTTTATAGATCAGTATGTAGGTAGTTCATTAGGAGCACTGCAGAGATTATTTTAAGTTTAGAGGCCACAAACTGAAGTTAATTAAAGTAGCAGCGTGAGCCAAGCACAACAGCACCTTTCCTTCTACAAGGACCTAGCAGGGGAGTACTTCATAAGCAGAGCTTAATTCTGCATTTTAAAGAAAGGTGATTCCACACACTGGAAGGAGTCCTTCTATACACCGATTACCCATTCAAACATCAGTACAGGCAGAAACAAGAGACACCAGCTTTTGATGTTTTTCAACTTCTTATAGTTATGTTTTGACTTGTTTGGAGTACAATGTAATGCAAGATGTAACCGTTGCATTAGCCAACTTCAACTTTAGTAATTGTAATAACATATAGACCAGGCCTTGTTGTCTGTCACAATGAGGTAAGGTCTTGTTGGAAAAACTTTTAAAACCTCTGCTTTAAATGTTTGCAGTTTTAGGCCGTTTGCACTCTGTATGGAATCCTTTGTTTTCTTTTCTGTTTTTTTTCTACGTTATTGTGCACAAAACTAGAAAAGGAGTGAATGCAGCGATGACCATAACACTCTACTTTTCAGACTGGTTTCCCTTTGACCGCAATGAAAAAAAGGGAACCCAGCAGGAACAGAACTGGATGTTCTAGTTTTTAAACAGAAGAAAAAAAAAAACAACAATGTTCAGAAAAACTGCACTGTACTACACTTCCCTGCCTACTTTAGTCTGGAAAGAAGGAAAAAGATTAAACGTGCATCAAAAATGGAAGAAAAAGGTTCATGCACAATACCCTTTCTTGTAATAAAGGCCACCTGAGATTGGTTACTTCAGTGTAAAGGGAACACTGAAGGGAAGGGAAAGTGTCATTTAAAGCTGAACTCCAGACACTGCTAAATACATATATGAAAGTGGTTTTACCAGCGTTTTATTTCTGCCAATCAAGTTCTAAGGTTAAAATAAACCCTTCACACAGCCAGGTTGGTGACCTCACTAGGTCTACTGCAATTAAACAATACGGCATTGGTTACCTCCCTTCTCTCAGCCTATGACTGGACAGTGAAGCAGTATTATCAGATTGATGGGGTCATCTCTCTCCTTCTGCCAGCATGTTCTTTGTTAGCACATGCGCGATGGACACCTGAACAGGTCTTAATGTTGCATCTCCCTTCCTGGACAAAGCTCTGCTGTACAGAAAATTGCATGACGCTGATGCCAAGTCAAATTTAGATACACTAATTGCCGCTCCCTGCAGAAAAAAAAGCCAAACCCAGCGAATTCACTGTATTATACTTACCATTCACTGTATTAAAGTTACCTCTCTGGCAGGCAGTGCCTTGGATCTTCACCGTCTTCAAAAGCTAAGCCACATGAAGAATATTTAGCATCCAACACACTTCCAACTGTGTTAAATGCCTTGTTCTCCCCTGCACTCTGTGGCCCTGTCCATAAGCTCCTATATCACTACATGACACAACAGTGACAAGAGTCTTAAGCATTGCACTTCATAGGCATTAATAGGGCACATATCAGCAATACCAAATTACCTTTTTCCCCATGGGCGGGAGTTGAAAGAAAATCTGCTCCAAGCTCCTTTGTGGATACAAAGTACATTGTGGAGGTCTTGCATCATTAGTGACCGGAAAGGGTCAATTCTTTTTGTTGAGGCAGACCTTTTCTGTGAGATAAGAGGATCAGCAGGAAGCAAGGCCTGCTTTTATAATGAACGTATATGGCTGCCCCAATGGACATTATAACTGCAAACTATACATAAAAACATAGCTAACAGACTGAGAAGAAATTTTGTAGTGAGATGATTTCACATACAGTAAAAATAAAATAAAATAGGTTGTAGGCTGTAGGTTGTGCGAGCCCGGGATCAGCATGGTGCCTGTGTCACAGGGGATCAGAGGGAGATCGTTACACGAGCTCCCTCCGGTCCCCTCTCCTCTGAAAGAATGCGGAAGTGTCGTATAATACATCACTTCCGCATTCTTGTGTCACTCTCCAGCTTCAGAAGCTGCAAAGAAGCTGATGGAGCAGATCTGTGCTTCATCAGCTTCTTTTGGGGGGTCCTAGGTGACATTAGGGGTCTTGGAGACCCCTGATGTCTCCATAAAGAGGACCTGTCACATATTTTGCTATCACATAGGGGGGTTTTATTAGCCCCCGTATGTGATAGCAATAAAGTTTAATGAAAAAAAAAAAGGAAAAAAAATTAGTCCCCCCAAAAATGTTTTAAGTTACACATAAAAAAAGAATTTTAAAAAAATAAAAAAAATTTAAAAGTCCCCACCCATACATACAAACATGCGTCGGGGGCGCACACGTGCAAAAAAGACGATTGCGCCCATTACGCCGCACATGTTACATATCGCCGCGAACGTCGGAGTGAGAGCAATAAGTCTAGGGCCATCAATCACTGATAACACTAAACCGCCTATGGCCAATTTTGGGTATGGTAGTTTTCTGCGATGTTGCAGGTGCGCGCAATTTTAAAGCTTGACATGTTTGGTGTCTATTTAACCGACGTGACCCCGACTTTTATATTTTACCAGTAAAAAATAAAACCCGTAGTGGTGATTTAATACCACCAAAATAAAGCTCTATCTGTCCCCCCAAAAAATGGTATAAAATTCATTTCAGTACAGCGTTGCATGACGGAATAAACGTCAGTCAAAGTATCGCAACGCTGAATACTGAAAAATGGCCTGGCCAGGAAGGGGGTCTAAACACCTGTTCTTGAAGTGGTTAATAGACATTACTGCCCTTTGAGCACTTTCAGCTTGGCATATAAAACATTCAATATATTGGGTTTTGTTTACATAATGCTTTTTAGCAGTTTGTTCTGTACATTAAATTGTTTTGTTTCAAACAAACATTTATTTAAACAATGCTATAGTGTGTTTTTTAACCTACGTTGTTTGCATCTTTCTTCAGAAGAGCAAGCAAAAAAATTAAATTATATTTTCAGTAATTAAAAAAAAAAAAAACACCTTTCTAATTTAAATATTTTCTTCCCAGAGTACAGACCTGATTCCCAGACACGGACAGGAAATAAGAGACACGAAAAAGCTGCAGTCATGATTCTGTAAGCTTGTTTAATATCAGAATATTACCATACGTCCCATACTCCCATCCCACATCCTCAATGTGAGATGTCCAAGAAATACTCCAATCCAGAATCATAAAATTTAGGAGCTATAATTCATAAAATAACTAAGTCATAGACATACATTTGGATAATTATATAGTTTACACACCCATCCACAATCATTAAAAACACAGAGTATGAATGTTAATATGGCCTTACTTGAAAATAATACTCCCAAATCTTGTCTTAAACCAATGTTAACTCATGTACATAGGAATATATCTGGAAGAATTTTCTTTTTTTTTTTCTTTTTCTTTTAAATACAAATACATACAGAAAAGGATGCAGAAAACTCCCTTTAATGGGAACACAGCCTAAAAAGAGCTGTGATTAACCTGTCCTAAAAGTGCAAAGGCGCATCCCTAGACTGCTTCCTGATCCAGCAATGCCAATGAGTGAAGAACAGAGCTTTCCACAGAGTTAGCATAAAAAAGGCAATGGTATGTGGACAAAAACACGACCATTGAGTGATTGCAGGCTCGCATTTACGGTCTGAACATGCTGCATGTTCATGCTGGCACCAGAGTTAAACGATTGTCTACATAAAACACAGTCCACATGGTGTAACGTATTGTTGATCGGTGGTCTATGCAAGGAAGTCTTGTTTAGAGCAGCAAAAAAAAAATCTGTCAGTAATTGGCACAGAATACTGATTAGTAGTGAAGACCAGCGCAGAGCACCCTCCACTAGCGAGGAGATGCGAGCTTCCCAATCTCCAACACTTTGGTCATGCAGGAAGTTTTAGGATAGCTTTCAGAGGAACAGTCTGGCAGTCTCAGTAAGGTGGCTGGAAAAAAACACAGCAAGCTGAGGTTCTGAAGCTCTGGTCCTTACATGCAAGGAAATAGAAAGAGGGGAGAGGGGGCTTGTTTGTATATATAAAGATCTCAGCACTGTCAGTGCAAATACAGAGGCAGACACACAGGAACATTATTACTGGCCCTAAATATTATTTGTTTTACTGGTGTCTGCCTCAAGTGCGCATTGCTCGCTCAGTAGTGTTTTTGGCAACCTGCATTAATGTTTTTGGACACAAAGAATCTAAACACCATATGGCGCATGACTTTCATTTATTTACGGCCTATTTCCTCATGTAGATGAGGAAACATGCACAAGACCATTATCAGCATGATGTTGGCCATTTGTCAGGTTCATAAAAGATCAGCAATATTTATTCTTCACATCCTATGTACAAATTTGGCAGAAATAGCTCGAGAACAGGATGCTTTAATCTCACCTCTGTCTTTGCAGCTAAATAACACTATCAGCAAGTAATCCAAATTTGCTTTACATTAATATGTCACATATTCTTTTTTTCCTGCTGTGTTTTATAAGCCAAATAATGTGTACCCTGTGTACCTACATGTGTATGTTTAGTATGTGTGATGATCATGAGATAGGGGAGGCTTGGCTGTCTTTATCTGCAGGGTGTGCCCAAGGTATATAAGTATTTGTGAGATGGTTAGTGGGCTGCAGGCAGATCCCTCCATTCAGCTGGAATCTCATGGACCAGAGCTCAGGTGGCTTCAGGTTCAACCCTTGTCTGTAGGGAGCATTGCGATATCTGTGAACAGAAGTAGAAGGCATCATTAGTAATTGGGTAACATTATATATGCTGCTTAAAACATAAAAATGGGTACATTAAATAGTGCACACATTTCAACACAATCTCATATATCACTGTAAAAGAGTGTGAACCATAAGAATTGTTCTGGATTTCCGTATGAATAGCTTCTAAATTATTACTTAAACCAGAATAAAAGGATAATTTGGAGTAAGGTTTAGTTTGATTAGGACAATAGGGAGTAATTAAGAGGATAACTGGGAGACCTTTGGCAGTGGAGCAAAGGAAAAGTGAGTATGTGCTGCTGGGGTGAAGGGCCATAAAACCTAACTGAAGTCTCACACCATTTTATCACTTTATAATCCTATATAGTTCTCCCCACATGTTAAGAACTGTGAAAGATTTGAGATTGGAAATTCTTAAAATAGTTTTTGTTGTTATTAAATTGCGGTTTTTTGGCACTTCACTCCAGTGCTCTGTACTGGCAGAGCTGAGTAACAGCCACACCCCTCAGCACAAGCTTCCTCACAAAGACCTTTATTTTTACTGAGTAGTGGGTCTAACTCCAGACTACTACTACTACTGCATTGTCATATTTAGACAAACTGCACAACTGCAGTAATATTAAACAGAAGGTAAAACTATTAAAAAGGAAGTTGTTAACACAATGTCCATCAGACTGCATATCTATTTTTGTCACGTCAAGAGGGCCTTTAACTACCTCCGGGCCGGCCGTAGTAAAAAAACGGCCGGACTGTTGCTTTGCCTTGCATAGGTAGAGCATGTGCTCATGTTAAAAGGCTAGCAAGAATGCCCTTGCAATCCTAGAGCCAACAATGATTATATAATGCCTTGCTGCAATAAACATCACTTTCTAACTAGCCTGAATTTATTTGGATGAAGGCAAAAAACGGCCATTGAGAATAATGGCAGTCTCTGTCCTCTCTCTATGCAAAAACATTCACGGCCATTAGTATACAACAATGAAAATTAAGTGCAGCAGGTTATATTTTAATATTTTTTTTTTTTACTTTTCAGAAGGTAGTATTTAGGTATGGTGCATATTTTTGAGGGGCTCTTTTCCACTTGAGTTACTTTAACCCCTTCGTGACGGGAGATGTACAGTGTACGTCCCGCCACAAAGTGCCTCTATGACTGGCCACGTACACTGTACGTGACAAGTTATTTAAGGCTCTGTAATGCCGATAATCGCTGTTACTTAGCGGTTACCAGTCATTCATTAATGTCTCAGTATTGAGGCATTCATTAATGAAATAGTTAAGCTTTTGTAAAAGCTTCTTTCTTTCATTAATGAAAGAATGAAGCCGTTACATACAAATACAGGAGCGCTAAAGAGCGATCCCGTATTTGACAGCTGAAGATAGCAGAGAGGCAGCAGAGTCAGTCACCTCTATGCTATTCATTTTGACAGCTCTATAGACTGGCCCAAAGTTTATGATACATTTCAGGCACAAGAATATTACAATGTATCTCTGTGCCTGAACAACAAGGGCACTCTCACTGAACAGGGGAGCAGCAGGTGGATAATTGCTTAGCGCCAGGGGAGGGTTTTAGGCTTTAAATATGGAATGTTGAGACCTTCGCAATGAAGTGAAAAAAGGATCAGAGGAGTGCACAAGGATGGTTTGCTCTGTACCTCTGTCCTCTTATAGACAGTCTGCTTTGCTAAATTTATAGTGGCTTGCTTTAGCTACTGCCTATAATGACAATCACGCATAGATATAATTCTGTAAGTGGAGAAGTATTGGTGCCGTTTTACTCTGCAGGATAATCTCCCTGAGGTAAACAAATTCATTAACAGACCAAGCTTTCAAATGGCTTCACAATTCTTTATCTACATGGATAAAAAACATGAATAAAATCAGCCACAATGTGCCAGTAATAGAAAAACACAGGAAATTAATGAGGGTTCATCCTCTGCTAGTGTAATACATTAAAACTGTACTATAGGTTTACGTATGTTGATATAGTTAAATAATATCACATATTTATAAATACAACTATCGCTCATAAAGAAACTACCACTGTGCTGCACCTAAAGAGCAATGTTACATGATAGATTCTCAAGTCAGGGATTTTGTTTTTCTTAATCTAATTAAAATTCACATAATGCACATTCCTTACTGAGTTGAAGATTGTTGCATTACATAAATCTTAAATGTGAAATGCTCTGATCATACCAGATATTCAGGTAGGACTACAGACATGAAAAGTAGTCATGTGACTCTTGCCTTAAAGAGACCCTGCCAGCTTGTGAATGAACAAAGCTTTAATACAAGGATACGTTTTCAGGCATGCAATTTCTAAATCTCAGTGCATTCAAATGAAAACAAGAATCCTTATCCTGGTGTGTTATATTTATGATTAAGGCCTAGAGTCTCTTACTAGCTTCCTTTCCAATGCTCCCGTGTTCCTCCATTGGAGCAGTCACAAATACCCAATTCTTCCTGGTATGAGGGTGTATAACCACCTCTAAGGATGCAGTGGCCCAAACAGGGTAACCCGAGGACGATGATGTTATCAACTCTGTGTGACATCATACGCACACTTGTGTTGACCACATCTGTCCGTGGGTGGACAACTTCCCGTTAAGTCGCAGCAAATATTTAGTTCTACAAAGGAGCCGACTCATACAATAATCTGAGCTGTTACAAATACCAAAAGCTTTCAGGTATCAGGGAGTATAAATCCCCTCTCAGGATGCAGTGGCACAAACACGGTAACCCGAGGACAATTACGTTATCAACTGTGTGACATCACACACCATTCAACACAGATCATACAGTGTATGAGTACTGGTGAAAAACATTGTGGGGAACCATGGGAGACTCTGTCGACAGCCCTGAATGGGCAAAGTAACAATCTCTTTATGGGTGCCAGGAGGAACACAGCGCACAAGGGTAGGAGCTGAGGCTGGAAAGTGGTTATTTGAAAACAGGCAATTCAGTTGTACAGAAGCAATAGCGTAGAGGTTAGGGGACAGGTTTGCCATTGTTAAGGTTGCAGGTTCTAGTCCCGGGTAAGGTAGTGGATAAAGATTTTTTACAAAAACTAGAGGCCACCACCTAAAATTGGTGGAAAAAAAATTCCAGCACAAGGGGCGAAGGGGGTTCTTCACAGTAAGATCAGTTAGGGTCTGGAACTCACTGCCACAGGCGGTGATTTCAGCAAATAATGTGGAATTGTTCAAGAAACTTTTGGACGATTTCTTAAGGGACCGTAATATACAGGGGTACAGGTACTCCTAGAATGAGATCCTAATAGGTTGGACTTGATGGACTAATGTCTTTATTCAACCTCAAATACTATGTAACTATGTAAGTTAAACTAGTTATAAATGTACTTTATATAGAACTAGATACTGAAGAAAAAGTTATCGATGTTCTTGCAGCTGCAGGTACCCACCCATTACATTCAGATTATTGTATGAGTCAGCTCCTTTGTAGAACTAAATATATACTGCAACTTAAAGGGAAGTTGTCCACCCACGGACAGATGTGGTCAACACAAGCCTATTAGTTGTCTTAATGCAACAAAATGTATTTCATTATAAACACAACTGACCAGTAAGCATTCTAAAGAATACGTGTTAATTTTACTTGGCAAAGGAATACAAGAGCTTATATCCGGATCAGAATAAAACTCCTCTCTACCGCTGGTAGTAAGTTATGTGGCATTGCTTTCATTCTCTGTCACTAGCATACAATAGGCTATTGCTTTCATTCTCTGTCACTGCTAGTCATTATATGCCAATGCTTTCATTCTCTGCCATTGCTAGTTGTTATATGCCAATGCTTTCATTCTCTGCCACCGATGGTTATATATCACTGCTTTCATTCACTGTCACTGGTAGCACATTATAAGCCATTGCTTTCATGCTCTGCCACTGGTAGTACATTGTATGCCATTGCTTTCATTCCGACTAGTGTGTGGCCAATTAGTGTAACAATGGGCAAGCTAAATAAAATACATATATGATGCATTCTGTCACCATCATAATTTTTTTTTACTTCCCCTGCAACAAAGTTTTACCAGCTAGTAGATCTGTTGATTTTCATCTTCAGCAGAGTCACAACAATCACACAACCCTGTTGTCACTCTGTAGGCAGGGTAGTCTAAGATGGCCAAGCAGCTTTAGAAGGACTTTAAGTAACTACCAAACAAAGCCTAACTCCAGCCAACATGTTTTTAGCAGTTACAGCAGCTGGTTGTTCTGCTCTGCTGGATAATGCTTTAAACCACGTGACTAAAACCTGACCATTCTAAGTCCTCCATCAGCGTTATATGGATTGTGTCAATGGTCACTTTTGCTGGGCAGCTTCATCTGCATGTAAATGGGAACATACATTTCAACAAAGGCATTTAGGCTCCATTCACACCTATATTTTAGATGCGAGTAGGGATTCTTGCATCAGGAACTTGCGATTTCAGCCGTTTACACGTGGCAGCTGTCACCCATTCAAATTAAAGATCAGGTTACAGCCGCTGCATTTGAATGGCGGCACACCGCATGTAATCATATGTGGTTAGGAATCAGTCACTATCCCTGGATGTATCGAACGTGTGTGCAGGGAAAGTGATTGATTCCTAACCGCATGTATAATCCGATCACATATGATCGCATGCAGCGTGCTGCTGTTCAAATGCCGCGGATGTAACCTGATCATTAAATTAAATGGGTAACAGCTGTCGCTTGTAAACGGCAGGTTAGGGATTCCTGCTGCAAGAAATCACAAGTTCCTGATGCAGGAATCCCTAATCGCGCCTAAAATATAGGTGTGAATGGAGCCTTGAAATAATGGAATTCATATAAAACAAAAACAATTACTGGTATAAACCCCATACAGTTACTGAAATCCAATATTTTTCACTATAGTGGTCCTTTAATGGAAACATAAGAACAAATAACTATTAGGGAAAAGAGAATCATGAAGCGTATCGTATATACACTATAGTATTGTTATAGGACTATGAATTACTCAGCATTTGGTAATAAAATTAACACATTGAAAGGCCCAAGGGAAAAGATAAAGAGGAAAAGATTCCTCTGGAGGAAATTAGAATATTTTGTTTCAGACTCAATGTGAATACTTGACAGAGATACTTTCATGCATAACATAAAAAAATATTACAACAGACGAAGGCCAGTGCTGAACTCCACTGTCTTACTAACAGTTCTGGCCTATTCTACCTTCCTTTTATTACATGCCCGGTCACCCTTTTAGCCCAGTTGTCTTCCCAGCATTAACAAAACTACCACCATTGCAGCCAACATGCTTGCTAAAGGGCTAGATATGCAAGTGAGAGTTATATAGGATAAGAATTGAATTGCAGTATTAACAAATTATTTACATATTTCTTATGTGAGAAGCGTACATCCCCACCAACGCAGTGTACTGACTACTACAGTGCCTTGATGCCTGCTTCCCATCTATGCACATTTAAAGTAAACTTAAACTCTCCTTTTTTTGCATAAAATCTACTGCAAGTAGTAGATATATGCAAAAACATTTTTAAAAAAAGTAAAAAAAAAACTTAACTGAGTCTCCGCAGTTCACTCCGGCCTGAAGATCTGAAGCTTATCGAGCAGCCGTGCAGTAGGATGGGAGCAGGCGCATGCGCAGTAGAGATCTTTGGCGGGGAGAAGAGGAGAGACACAGTGGAGGTAAATGCACGCAGCCGGGAGCATCCACGTCGGACAGACACAGGGGGACCTGAGGAGTCTGTGCTGGATTAGAGACTGGCACCAGCGCTGAAGGGATTTCTGAATACAAGTGGAAGGAAGATGATTGGATCAAGGGTCATCATTTAAGGCAAGGCCTTAAAGCAGCATGGGGGAACATTTGTGATGTTAATTTAACTTTAAAGCATATGAACTAGTCTGCACTGGTAACTGAGAAACAGTCCAGTCGTCCAGATCCACAAACACTGCAGTAGAGCTCCATTCCAATAAAGCCTCAAGTCCTTAGTAGAAGGATGGACCATTTTACTTGTTTTCCTGCCTATACTGTATATACCAATTAATATGTACACAAATACACCACACACAGTTTCTAGACACAGGGTTAATGAACACTACAGAAATCCAAATGTTTTATGACCTGGATATTACATTTTCTTTCTTCAATAAGCCGACCCAAAAATTGATTTGATCCACCAATGTTATGAAATCGGTTTATGAAAAATATGCATTGTCCTTGATGTAGGAGATAAAAAAAAAAAAAGAAAACAAAAAGGTGTAGTTGACTTCTGTCATATCATACCTGGATCTTCCTCCAAGAGGCCTGATGCAGACAGTTTATTTCGGAGTGCATAATAATAATTTTCAAGTCCCTGGAACAGATAACAGAACAATGTAAATAGATTAGGTTTAGGAAGAAAAGATCCTTACACTTCAATAAATTCTGTACGGTGGCCAAAAGCATATAAATATGTTGTCTCAAAACCTTCATAACTGCAAGAAAGCAGACGTGTGAGGAATGAGATGATGAAATGTAAGAACAATAGTGCTGAGAAAAAAGGTGTTTAACACATTCTCATCACACAGAGGCTGTTTGATTCTAAATGAAAACATTACCCGTAAATTAATTGCCTCTATACATTCTGTGCTGTGAATAAACTGTTTCTTAAGGAACAAAATAAAAGGTAAGGGATATTCCCATGTATATACTACACTCTCACATTATGCACAACTGAAATCCTCCGCTTTTGCAGATTGTGCTAAATTTCTGTCAATTTTGACAGGTGTGCCATGCAACAGCAAACATGACCAATATCATTGACTACTGTTATTAGGGATGCACCAATACCGGTATCTTGGTACCCAGTACAAGTACCGATAATTTTTTTTCAGTACTCGCCGATACCAATTACCGAGTACTGGAAGTCCCATTCAGGAAGCCAGGTGGCGTGTAATGACTCGCCACCTGGCTTCCTGATTAGCCGGGAAGTCGGGCAGCGTGTAAAGACTCGCCACCCGGCTTCCCGATTAACAAGAAAGCCGTCCCATACGAATGCCCATAATAATAATCATATGTACCTGCATGTCTCTGCAGTGCTCGGCTCTATGGCTTGTTTGCTGCGGATCTCTGTCCCCTCTCACCTCGGCATGTCCAGCCTGTCACCCCCGGAGCCTCTCCAACCAGGAGCGGCCTTCCTCCGGTACCCAGCCAGAGCCGGCCAATCATGGAAGCCAGGCGCCATGAAATGACGCGGCACCCTGCTTTCCGATTGGCCGGCTCCATGCTCTCTCGTCATGAGATGAGAGAGCATGGAGCCGCTTCCCGGCCAATCAGGAAAGCAGGCAGCGTGTAAAGACATGCTGCCCGGCTTCCTGATGCAGGAAATATCGGGCTAGGCATCGGAGCATTTGGACGAGTACTCGCCCAAATACTCGGTATCGGCACCGATATCGATACTAGTATTGGTATCAGTGCATCCCTAGTTATTATGATGTAACCTCTATCTAACCTTCTAAGCAGGTGTTAAGGGAAAACCTGTGCTGGAATCACGGTAAGCAAGAACCAGGTGATCTTATTCACCTTCTTTGAAGAAGATGCCCCAACTTGTTCCATTTTGGAGGAAAAAATAGGACATGATACGAAATGCATTACTACTCTAAGTATTTCCAAAAACAAAACTATATTTTAATTAAGTTGTTACATAACTTGAAAATTGCATGCTTGAAAAGACTCCAGGGTTGTGGCAATAAAGCCGGCCCCATGTTGGCCAACAGACTTTAATCCAATGGAAAACCCTTTACATGACTAGCAATAAGGCGGTCAAACACACTTTTGACCCATCTAAAATAGTCTGTCTTCATCTTCACGGACTCTCTCACCACCATTAACAACATACCCCCCTCCTTTTTCCCGGGACAAAGCAGACTAATTTCTCTAACAACTGACCCACCCCACTATTTCAGAAGCTGCCCAATCTCTGCAGGTTTCGTAAGCACAAAGGTCTGATGTGTTCAAAGCACTTTACTATAAGAGATACTCTTCCCTTCTCACTCCACGCCTCACTCAACTCTTCAATGCTCTTAAATTAGGCACCCACCCATCCTCATCTTTCCTATAAGCATGTAGATTTCAAACTCCTCTTAAAATCCTAGCGACGAGGATTAATATTTAGTCTCTCATTCATGGAGACCAGGCAGGTTTAGTCCCTGGAGGTTAAGCAAATGTAATCAGAAAGCGAATCCACATTATTAATCTACTACACCAACACAAGATCCAGGCTAAGGGTTTGTTTTGATGTGCTTTTACCGCTTTGTTCAGAATATGGTAATACTTAAAATGGGCAAAGTCTGGACATAGGTTCACTTTAAAGATACCTAAAGAAGTAACTGTCGTTTTCTAAAGCAAGCTGGAGGCAGCAACAAATTATTCTGGTCAATATCACAGAGGGTTAAACATATCAGCTGATATGGCCCCAATATGTCCATTTCATTCCACCTGACATCTGGCAGGTGGAATACTAGCAGTATTCCAGTTCATCTTGAGCGCTATAAATCAGTTTCAATGCTCACCTTGAGCTGATGTAAGCCATTCTCAATCTTAAAAATATAATGTAACATCTGATCGAACGCCTCAGAAGGTGGTTTAGGATCAACAAGCTCAGTGATAGGTGCACTTAGCCTCTCTGCTGCAGAGGACGAGCTGCTCTTTGCTTGCTGGTCAGAAAATGTGCACTGGGTTGAAGACTCAGGACAGATGTAATCTTCATCCGTGGAACTTTCCTGTATGTTCTCGTAACCATCAAGGAACAAGTACCTCCCTACATTAAGGATATAAAGTAAGTGATCTTATCCACACCAAACAGTAATGCCCATTGACCCCATATAAGAAAGACTGTAACCTGATATCCGATATTGCCCCTCGTCCAAGCCTTTCTCTTTACTGCATTCCTTAGAGTGCTCTTCGCTGTGAAGCTCCTGAGCATCAAAGTACTGGTCTATACTCTCTTCCACAGATTCATAAGTCATCTCCGAGTCTAGCCTACCATGATCAGAGCATTCTTCAGATTTCTGTTTTAACGAGGATTGTCTATTAGTGCAGCTCTCTCTGCTTTTCTTCCGCTGGTGGTTAAGACCCACAGGCCTCGGTTGATGGGCACTGTTTGCAGTGTGCTCCTGGGAACTCCGACTGCAGAAACGCTGGAAGTTTTCAGACTCTTCTTTCTGAAGGAGCTTAACATGTTGCAATAATAACTGCTTAAGTAATTCCACTAGAAAAAAAAAAAAGAAGAAGAAGAAGAAGAAGAATGGTAAACTGTAATCAAAATGTGACTGGTGAAGAGTACTACATCACTAGTACATAGTAACTGCACAAAGCCCAACACCAGCTCAAACTGTTTTTTCATTCATTGTTGAGTCAGCCTACACTGATATGCAATGAATGTTGAGAATTCCTCAAACATTGATGATACAGGCGACTATGCACTTATACTGAAAACTTTAAGATATGTATCTCTTCATGTCGTATATGACAAGGACCCCCTTTGATTCTTACAGTTTCTGAGAGCATCACGGGCCCAAGTTTCCTCCTGAGTTGGTTTATCGGAGGTGTGAATGGAAGTTGATGTGGAACCTGAATGGTGAATATTCCCTTGATGAGGCTGCAGGATGCAATCACCACCGGCATGGGGAACGGACATGGGCAAAGCTGTGCAGTCAGTTTCTGGGTTCTTGTCTGTAAAAAAAAAAAAAAAGGCACAGGAATCGTGAAAGCAAAGTTATTTTAAAGGAAGATGCATGCAAAATACCAAAACCTTCATAACGCAAAGACTGGGCATTTTAAGGTACAGAGTAATATTTAAAGGACATGTAAATTAACATATTACACACAATACAGGGAGCCCCACCAAATGTCTGATGGTACTAGCCATAATATTTCTGCCACATGACACACACTTTTAGCCATTTCTCTGCCAAGCCCTGCACTCCAAAGTGCTGGAGCCTCTTCTTGTGAGATTTGGGATCCTAGTTCTTAGGACCTTATTGGAAGGCCCATTACGTCATCCTCACCTAGGTGCCAAATGGAAGAAGGCAAGTATATTTTTTATGTATGTGTGTGACTTTTTTTTGTACATGGTTGGAGCTTTAGCTAATACGTGGACCATGCACTTTGACAGCAAGGGCTGCAAGCTAAAACAGAAACTATTACCATATTTTTCCCCACTTTCCCTGAGACTTTTATTGCATATTCTGACAATGGAATTTTATCCTGAATTATATTGGGCTTTTGAACTTAATTGATAAACTTACTAAACTCACTTGAACTAGGCACGTCTTGTCCTTGCTGTTCATGCTGCCCTTTCGTTTTGTCTCCATTTTCGTGTTCCTCTCTGCAAAAGGTGCAAAACCAAAGGCAACTAAATATTCTCAGTGTGCAAAATCACAACCCCGGTCATTGCATCTTTCAACAACTTTTCCTTGCCATATTATATATATATTATACATATACATACATACATACATACATATACACACATATAAATTTACTATATAAAGTAAATATTACAACAACAAAATAAATGAATGGTCCCACAGGGCTCAAGATGATGAAATAGAACAGGTAGATTTACCGAAGGTTTTAGGAGGATTCGATGAATATTCTTTGAACAGTCACCAAACACTAACAAAACTGCAGCACTTTAGGTACAAAAACAATCAGTGACGGAAAAAAAGGGGAGATATTCATCACAATTTTATTCTACCTTGTTCTTTCTTCACAGACAATTTTAAGATAAATTTTATCACTACAAACAATCTTTAGAGCACAGAGCTGTTACACTCTAAAAGATATCTATGTTGAAAATCATAAGAGTTGCACAAAATAATTGCAAATGTATTCCTGTTGTTTCTTCATTTACAATCGTTTTGACATAGAACACTTGTCAAAGCTTCTCACAAAGTTGTTCTGCCTATGGCTAGCCTTAAATTACCCAGAGATCCGTGCTGCTTTAGCAACATTGTTTGCCTAACGTTTTCGCCTGCTTGTCTTGTAACCATATTATTTTGCTTTTAAAATAAGTGTTAGGACAAACAATGGAGGAAACTTGCATGTTTTAATTTTAATGTGCAGAGACACTATGTGTGCTTCTGCGCTGGGTCCTATCAGGCAATAGAGGGAAAGACAATTAATGGAATTACCCTAGGTGCCAGGAGCTCAGGGTAGAGAGGGGCCTGTTATCACTGGTAACCTGCTGGGTCCCACTGAGGAAAAGCCAGACCCTGGTCAGAATGCAGATGAGCCCTTCCATGACCACAGATTTGTAAATAACTCTAGGACTAATTTTTCAGTTTGACATCGTGGACAGGAATTACAAACTCACTCCAAGTTCTCTGCTGCAAGATTAATTAACATTCTAATGGTGAGGGAACTTTTTTGTATAGACTTAAAAAGACGTATTGTGATTACAAAGGGGTTAAAGGACACCAGTCATAAAAATACTTATACTGCATTTGCTTGCTTAAAGGAGAACTATGAGGTAAGTGATTTTCACTCATCCTCATAGTTCTAGCCGACCTGTGACAATGAAACTGTCACAGGTCGGCTCAGTAGAATCGGGAAGTGAGCGAACACATACCGGCGTTCGCTCACTTCTGCCGTCTCAGGGGAGGGACTGGATTCCCCCCTTCGATCCTCTAGCGCTGACTGGCGGAACGGACGGGGGCCTCTAGATAGGCAGAGCCAGCTGTCACTCACGCAGCTGGGCGGATCCAGACATAATTGTTGGGATCCGTTTCAGCTGCGGCGTCTCAGTATACCGCAAGCTGTAGCTCGCGGTATACTGAGTGTTGCCATATAAAGTTTTGCTTGTGTAATATATTAGATAATATATATATTTGACTGCATCTATCTGCATGCTATGTGACTCTCAGTTCCTCAATTGTGTTACTGTGAATATGTCTGCTTTAAAGTCTTAGCTATTGTTTTGTTTGCTTATCACATCTCAGAAGGGGGGGTAAACAGCAACCTTATTTAAAACCTCCAATCAGGTTACACCCAATGTACATTTGGTAGCCAGTGTACAGAGAGGAGGGTATATAAGGTGTTGTTAGCAATCCACGTGCGCTCTTTTACCTGGGACACAAAAGCATTCAGTATGAGCAGGCGAGAAGCCGAGAGGTAAAACTGTGTTTTGTGTGTTATTTGTAAATCTGTAACCCTACCAATAAATGTATATTGCTGATGGAACTACTTCTTTTGTCTAAGGATCGTCAGATCTACGGGTGTGAATATTATTGTAGTCATTGAAATATATTTACATATCCATTTCACCTGGATAACACTGAGCTAAGGGTGACGGGAGGACACTAGTTTGTGTCCTCCCGTTACCCTTTGGAGAACTATGGGGAAAAGCCCTAACCCCCATAGTTCTCCTTTAAATCCAAACTCCAGGTTAACACCCCATCACCCCACGTATTTCATGCTTTTTTTGATACAAAGCGTCATTCAAATCACAAGACTGAGGAAATGTGAGAAATGACTGTGGGGATGGCACCGGTGAAGAAGTGAGTATTGCAGCAAGGGATGCTGTTTTTTTATTTTTATCCACTAGAGTCCCCAGTATTATTTTGAAATGGCACTCGAAAAGCGGCTACAATGCACTCCCTGTCAGTACGGTAGCTCAGTGAGTGCCATTACAAGCTCTGTCCAGCCACTCCCAGCCAGCAATAAATCGTAATAAAATGTGATCTACGGCTGCACATACACATGCACCCCAGTTCCTATGTTTTTGTGCATAGTTAAATCGCTTAGCCTTGTTTCCACGTTGGAGGTATGGCTTTTTGGGCACAAGGCCACATAAAAATTGCAGCAGGTGCTCTGGACTGATGAGTCAAAATTTAGCTGTAGCAGGAGGCAGTTTGTTCACGGAAGGGCTGGAGAGCAGTACAACAAGGAGTGTCTGCAGTAACAGTGAAGCACGGTGGAGGTTCCTTGCAAGTCTGGGGCTGCATGTCTGCCAATGAAGTTAGAGATTTGGTCAGGATCAACGGTGTCCTCAATGCTGAGAAATACAAGCAGATACTTATCCAGCATGCCATACCATCAGGGAGGCATGTGACTGGCCCCAACTTTATTCTGCAGCAGGAACAATGGCCCCAAACATACAGCCAATGTCATTAAGAACTATCTTCAGTGTAAAGAAGAACTTGGAGTCCTGAAAGTGATGGTTGGGCCCCCACAGATCCCTGATCTCAACATCGGGTCTGTCTGGGATCACATGAAGAGAGAAGGATTTGAGGCAGCCGACATTCACAGAAGATCTGTGGTTAGTTCCCCAAGATGTTTGGCACAACCTACCTGCCGATTTTTACTTTACAGCATTTTTTTATACCCACCTAACAGATATATACACACACACACACACACACACACACACACACACACACACACACACACAGTCTATGTTGCATTCACTGTGCAAGTATCAAAAATGCTCACACAAAGCTCATGTCAGAATTCTTGGCGATCACAAACCTGAAAAAGGTTGCTGTTTGAGTCCTCTTCAGCTCGACTTAATCTAGTCCTAATGTTATGTTAACAATTTACAGAAAAACGTTTTTCCCCCAGTGTGCACTGCAATGTAGCTTTAAAAGGAGAAGAAAGCTCTCCCAAAATAAAATGCATAAGCTCAGACTAAGCTTTACCATTTTCCTACACTGCATAATAGTCACACTAACGCGATATAATTTTAACCCCTTAGTGACGGGAGATGTACACTGTACGTCCCCGCCACTAAGTGCCCAAATGACTGATCACGTACGCTGTACGTGATCAGCTATTCGGGGCTCTGTAATGCTGGCAACCGCTGAGAATCAGCGGTTACCGTTCATTAATGGATGCCTCAGTATTATGGCATCCAATAATGAGAGTTTAGCTTTTTCAGACACCCGATCCCTTTCATGAATCGGGTGTCTGACAGTGAGAGCAGAGCTGCATTTACAGCTTTGCAGTCACTCTAGGAAATCCTGATTTATACTGGCTTTTGTTCCCCTAAAGTTTCAGCAATAGAAACATTTAGCTATATGTTTTTTTGCTGAAAACAATGTTGCACGCTTCTGGGAATGATCAGAAGTCTTTAATGACATCTCATCCTGAAATGCTGCAGGATCAGTTTCACAAAGGTTATTATTGGCTGTTCTTAATTAATTTGTGGTTATTATTAGGCTGCTTCAAACTTAATTCAATTATCAAGCAGTAATAGTGATATTCATTCACAATGACTGCTTGACAAAATTACATAAAATAAAAAATGTTAAAAAAAAGTGAACAAAAAAGTGTATACATTTAAAAAAAAAATTATGATATTTAAATATATTTTTATATTATCATTAATATAAAAGTTAACCCCTTACAATGAAAATTTGCAGCTGAGCTGCAGATTTGTTTTTCACCCTAAGGGATTCATTTGTTTAATTTAACCCCCTCATGACAGTAATGTTCAAAGTATATCGCCGTCACTAAGTGTGACAGTGACATTGTATGCCAGGTGACAACTTTTAGTAATAGCTTTTACAGAAAAAAAAAGATTAAATGTTAGGTTTTAGGCCGAGAAGTACAGAAACATTTCTTAAATCCTAGGGATGTGAGGTTTTTCCAAATAAAGGACAAATACATTAATGTATTTAATGCATTTTTTAGCTGTGCTATTTTTCTAGAAAAATCCTACAAATCAAAACTGGGGGAATAGTGTTTTCCTTACTTTTTCCTCTCAATTTTAATTTTTTATTTGTCCTAAGGGTGGTGTTAGGCACACATATGTGTTATAAATATATAGCCCTATCTGTCCTCTAAAAAACAATATATAATATGCGTGGGTGCACTAAGTAAGAAAGTATATTACTGACGTGGAAGAATCTCACGGTCAAAAGTGTGTCAGTCATTAACGGAAACTAAAACAAGCTCAGCCATGAAGGGGTTATTTAGCAGACTTTTTTTTTTTACTATACTCTATATGGGGGTGTAAATATATGGGGGTGTGCAAATTACAAAAAAAACTTTGCCTTGGGAGAAAGTACAGGAAAACACATTTTCTCTTTTATCTATCTATCTAACAGAAAATGTGTTTTTTTATATACAAATATACATACACATACAGTATATTTGAAAAATTAAGCCCCGGCGTTGGACTTTAATTCTGAAAATACTAGTTGTGTGACTCTCTAGTGTCAATACTTCTTAGTCACCGACATGGAACAAGTATGCAGCAAATTAAGTCAGGACCTGTTCTGGATCAGTGGCTTAGCAAGTGCTAAAAGAAGTGGATCAGCAACCTGCATATTGACATGGAGGTCAGCAATGACAAGTCATGTATTTCTCTCATGACAGCTTTCTTTAATAGGGAATGTCCTGTGGTTTTTCTATAGATTTCCCTTTCACTTCACTATATGCATCGCTGCATGACTTGGACAACTGAACTGAACATTTTCTAGAAAAAATACAAAACTCAAGAGATGAAATAATGGTGTTAAAAAACTCATCCATCTCAGCTAATTGAGAATTCAATGACTAAACAAGAGTAATATAACAAAAATGATGCTGGTGGTGAGGATGCAACAAGAGCGAATAGAGTGGTGAATGGTGGTATGTGTAAGAGAACAGAGACCAAGTGAGCAGCTGCAGTTTCTGGCTCCACATCTGCAGGTACATGTGGATTGCTGAATGAAATAGATTTTGGCTAGCTGATAACATGGCAAGAAGGTGCCCATATATGGAGATTACATTAGCATAAAGATTGTATTTTTTGGCAAAAAGAATTAAGTGTAGGAACTTCCAGTGCCAAATAAATTTACACATGAAATCCCCAATATCATACTCTAAATCTTTGTGCCAGAACACAATGTGCCAAATCCTTGGCTTCAAACATGCTAAAAGAAAAGGCAATCTGTTGTAGGCATGGTTTGGATTTTCTAATAAGCCAAGTTCTTCTTGGCCCCTGCTTATGATCAGTTAGGTCAATGGGAGAGAGTCTAACCAGAGGAAATCATGGAATTAGTTTCTTGCTTTCTCTATGAAAAGCCTTCTCCCATGCCTTACCATATAAATAAGAAGAGTTTAAAGCTGCACTCCAGGTACAAAAACGTTTACTGAAATATATATTCCTTAAATAACCAAAAAGGATATAAATTCACTTTGTATGTACCAATTACCACATCAGGCTCTACCCACTACAGGCTGCCTGCAGAAAGCTACAGGAGGGGCAGATACAAGACCAGTCCCCCTGCACAGGGGGAGAGAACAGTGACTGGTCTTTATTACAGAAAGTTTCTGCACAGAGGCAAATTTACACACTGGTTTACTGCAAGGATCTGAAAGAAATACACAAAGCGCATCAAGATTCAAGTAAGAATACATGTCTCTTGTATTCAGATAATGTTTGCTTATCCCAGAGGTCAGCTTTAAATAAAGGTCACCTAAAACCTCCGTTCTCAACTGGTGGGTCATGACCCAAAAGTAGGTCACAACCCTGTGTTCAGTGGGTCGCCGTATGACTTCCACTTTTCTAGGCGAGAGGCTACTCTGCCTCCCCCTAGCACAGCACTGTCAGTTCCCATTCAAAATATGCCGCCCGGCGCTGAGGGTCAGCTTAAGGTGCGATAGAATGGGGTTATGGTCTCGAGGGAGCTCCATCCATACATGCATTGCTTACAGCTCCCTTGTTTGTCCAGTAGAGGTGCCTGGACCAGAGTGACATCACATTCGGGCTCCCGGCACCTCTACAAGGCATGCAAAGGAGCTGTACAAGCAATGCAAATATAGATGGAGTTCCATCACAGCACAGCAGCCCAAAATGGACCCCATGCTGAGGATTCACTCCAGTTCTGGTAAGGTAGGGAGACTGGGTGGACCTTAAAATAAAATGTGTGTATGTGCGTGTGAGAACATCTGTAAGTGTCTGATTGTGTATGTATGTTGGTGTTTTTGAGAGCTCATTCACACTAGTACAGTGTGTTAATCGCACAAACCCAAAGAGAACTTCTTTTAGAGGACGTAACAGTTCCACATAGTCAACAACAGGGGCTTCCCAATGAACCAACGATTCCTTTTTTAGGACAGGGCCATTAACATTCCCCGAAAACAAAACGAAAAAAACGAGAAGAGGGACCAGAGGAGGAAAAAGCAGCAAAAATGACAAAAAAAGAAACACCAATACTGGAAACTCCACAACAACAATAAAGATTTTTAATCTGTCAAAACACATTCTTACCCCCAGTGAAATGTCACTACTCGAGGAAAGATTTGAATTTTGCCCCTGATACTAAACCAGACTCATTCACTCTCTTCAAGGATCTCAACAAATTCATTAGGTTGTTGACCCTCAGAAGACACTATTCAAATATCCCTATAAAAACACCCTCCGCTGCAACACCCCCCAATTTTCCTTGCGAACTAGAGTTTGTGACCGACATCTTCGATGACAAAGACGGAGATGTGTTACAAACCCTCTATGATCTAGCAGATCAGAATTCCTTTTTAGAATTGGATTTTGAACATCTTCTTAATCCTGACATCATTCACACCACTTTTAGACCTAAATCAACTTTTTTTCCCATACACTCCAAGGGCCCGTTTGTAGACACATTTTACCATGTGGTCTATGCGGACCTCTTGGAGATGTGTAAGAAAGCCACACACCACAATAATCTCTCTCCACTTGAGAATAGGGCACTGAAAGATTTAGAAAACAATGAGGAGATTGTAATTAAACAAGCGGACAAAAGAGGAGGGATAGTAATCCAGGACCGCCCCACTTACATCCGAGAGGCCATCAGATAACTCTCTGACTCTATCACCTACAAACTTCTCCCCTCTGACCCCTTACTAGCTTTCTCCAAAGAACTAGATGATCTAGTTGTCCCAGGGCATAATCAACAAAAAAGAAAAAGGCTTTTTACAACCACAATATCCCAGTACGCCTTACTTTTATCACCTGCCCAAGATCCATAAGGATAGCCAAAACCCCCTTGGACGCCCTATCATTGCCAGTACCAACAGCCTAATGAGTGGTCTTTCCAAGTACATAGACCACTTCCTACAACCAATCGTTTCCTCATTACCATCCTACATCAAAGACTCAGGTCACCTCATTAGCATATTGTCCACATACACCTGGGACCCCGCGTACAGTTGGGTATCTTTAGATGTAAGTTCTTTTTACACCTCTATTCCTCACACAGTGGGCCTCAATGCCCTACAATTCTTTTTAGGCCAATCCTCGACCAATTTTAATCAAGTCCAGTTCCTTCTAGGTTGTGCTAATTTCACACTAACATACAATTACTTCTCCTTCTTGGACAAGTTTTACCTTCAGACACAGGGGACCAACTATGCCCCGAGTTACGCGAATCTGACCATGGGCCATTGGGAAGCTCTCCACATCTGGGCTAACAATCCCCATGCCAACAAACTGGTTTACTATGGTAGATAGATCGACAATATTCTAATCATTTGGGACGGTCCACCTGAGAGTGTCTCAGAATTTTTGTCACATTGCAACAATAATAATTTCGGTCTCTCATTTACACATGAAGTTAACACCACGAGATTGGTATTCCTAGACTTAGAGCTTTACTCTATAGGTCAAAAAATTGTCACTAATAATCATGTTAAACCCACCGGGGGGAATTCCTATCTCCACTATAATAGCTGCCATCACCCCCGGTGGAAAAATAATATTCCAAAGAGTCAATTTTGCAGATTAAGAAGAAATTGTACACAAAACACCGACTGACATCAAGCCAACTCCTCCTCAAAAAAGTTAGAGAGAAGGACTACCCGGAAGGACTCATCACCAATGCCTATTCCAAATATCTTGAACCTGCACCAGCTATAGAAAGGAAGAGTGATAGCCAAACCGATTCCAACGAAATTAGATCCATCACCACATTTAACAATAGCTTCAAAACCATCCAAAAAGTGATCAAAAAACATTGGCACATTTTACAGAAAGACCCTAGATTGGGTCCAAACTTACCCCCCAATCCCTCTATTAATTTTAGAAAAACTAAAAATGTGAAGAATCTAGTAGGACCGAGCCGTCTTACCAGGCACCTGCCATCTCTCCAAGGAATTTTCTTTTTGATAATAGGGTGGGCATTTTCCAATGCAAAAAGCCCAGATGCCTCACCTGTCAGTTTATAACACACGGACAAACCAACTTTACTGATCATAAGAAAAAGGTGTACCAAATCAATCAGTTCATCACATGCTCACACGATCACGTGGTATATGGGCTCACCTGTCCCTGTGGTCTGATATATGTGGGCCGGACCATACGTCCTTTGCGAGCCAGAATAGGAGACCACAGACGGCTTATTGAGAATGGAGAACTTGAGCACAGCGTCCCGAGGCACTTTACAGCCAAACACCAAAAAAGAACTCTGGACCTAAAGGTGTTTGCGATTGAGCACATTTCCACTCAAATACCGCCATCTGAAAGATTCCGCCGTTTATGCAGTAGAGAAACGTTTTGGATCTACAAATTAAACACTCTAGCCCCGGTGGGGCTAAACGAAGAACTTGAGATCCACACCATTCTGTAGTCCAACATATACTTATGCAATCAATAGTGGACCCGTTATCCGCATCACTATCATATTATCATATATCCATATTAACTTTCATTCCTTTTCCCCCCTCCTTTTCTTTCCTTTTTTTCCCCCCTCTTTTTGTTTGAGGTGACATTAGAGAGTTTTTATTATGAGTAATAAATTTTGCAGAGCCACAAGCACACAGGTGCGTTTTTGTGGTTGAATGTGCATCCTGAACGTACATGTGGTTCCCACCAGGTGCACACGTTTTGGGGATATATACACAGGTGTTGGTGTACACTTGTGGCTCTCTCCCCCCGTGGGAACCTCAGCGCGGACACAGGCCCAAGCACTAACAATTAGAGGTGCTTTTATATTTATATCTATTTTTATCATCATGTAAGTTGATTTCAACTTTTGTTTTAGACTTTTTCATATATATGTAAATTACACTTCCTCATTATGCATTCTTTATCTATTTGGGGTTATTTTAATGTATTGTCATCAATTACCTTTATTAAAAAATGTTTTTAAAATATGATTTTTAACCAATAATTGCTTGAACGTTCCTGTTCGAGCCCTCAGATGGAGAAAGATGTTATGCTTTTTAGAGAGACTACAATATCCTCATAGACATGCTCCCGTTAATACTGCCCATCCGGAAAAAGATATAACATGTCTCATGACAAAGGTGTTGTATTAGCCTGATGGACGTATTTTCCAATACTCGGACGAGTCTACGATACAAGTTCCTCCCCCCGTTCGAGCAAGAACCTATCACAAGGCGAATTGATTACCCACCCCTCCCCCCTGTCATTTTTTTAAAATGGACCGTTTTCCCGCGGACTGCTCTATCTTGTGGCTTGACAAAGAGGAATTTCCTCAAAACGCGTAGCCATCCACCCACCGCGAATTTCCACCCCCCGTTCAGTCCTTCACGACTTTCGCTGACTACGAGAGTACCGGACACCTCGAGACAGCAGCCCAACTGTATCGCCAACACACACGGGACCAGGCGCCTCAGTGCTGTCCGCGGCACCTCGCTCTCCCCCGTACACTCTCCCCAGCCGTTGCGGCCCGGCCTGGCCAGCCGAGTACGTGGGCTGTCTCACCTTCGCATATTTGCTTTAGACCAGCCGAGAATTGATAATTGGAGGGAACAAGCCATTTAGCCAAGCTCTTCTCCAGCCATTCACCTCTCACCTGCCAGCTAGAAGCAACAGATCCTGAAGCGAACCCCGGGCGAGATTTTTGGGCACATTTCCCCACATCCTAACTGTAAGTTAACATCCTTTTTATCCTATAGGGCCAGTTATAGGTTGGTGGTCCACACTCATATTTGACATATACATGTCCCAACATTACTGTACAAGCAGTGTTCAGCCCATGTATTTACCATAGTGATTTCAGGTAGTTGCGCTCCTCAATAAAGTGTTTTGTTTTTGGGTTGTTACACAGGGTCCCTCCCCCTGTTGTGAGGAGCTTCGCACACCACCAGTAGTCAACCTCCAGAGTTGTGTCTGCTCTACAGGAGTGCGCTCTAAATATTGTGTTTTTCATTAACTGCTGGTCTAGTCCTTCATGTACATACAATTATGTTTGATTGTGTAAAAAAAAAGGCTGTTTGATTGCATAGTAAATCCATTCTTTCCCTCTTTCATTTCTGCCCGTCAGTTCCTGCCCTGCCAGAAGCTCCAATTTGCGGGTGTTCCTATTGGTTAGCTCCAGCAGAACTTTATGTCCAACAACTAGTGATGAGTCTGTCTCAGTCCAATCAATAGTGGCAGAATCCCATTGTGACATATAACTGCAGGGCGGGGAATGCACCTCTCCACATCCGATTAGGCCGGGAGGTAAAAGTGTCTTTTACAGTGTTGAACAAGCTTGGGCAAACTGGGTTCACACAAACCCCAGTCTCATCACTAGTAACGACCCCTGTGCTGCTTCTGTTATCGCTGGGAAGAGGAGGCTCAAGCAGACAGCTCATACCCTGCATGCTGCCAATTAAAACTAATTTGCTATTCATCAACTTGTGAGCAGTGTGTGTTCAGACAGCAATGTGGGAGAGGAGAGCATACGGCTGATTACACTAGCTCAGCATCAATAGCTCCTATCAAAATGGGACAAAGTGCTACATGCACTATGTCCCCTGAGAGACAGAAGAAACAAAAGATTTGTTTGGCGAAACAACTTTAAGCTTTTAACGGATTCCTTTTTTTACTTGCCTTGCTCATACTTACTCATTTGTAATTCCTGGTGGATCTAGAGGAATTGCAGGCCTGTGATCCTGCCCTTTACATGCAGCTGCCATCTTGGTTATAAGGTCTTGCCAACTGTTCAAGAAACAGAGAAAAAGTCACAGGGATTCTGGTGCTTTGGTATAATACCAAAAGAGTACCCTCATCTTAAATTTTAAGCACTTTCAAGATTAAATTAACACACTCAAACATGTACCATAATCAGAGACATGTCATCAGATTTTCAAAAGGTTGTTTTCAAACGTGTGTGGAAACCTCATGCACACTGGCAGGAAAAATGCAGCTTTTATAAGCCCTTGAATGTAGCCCTATTTTAGCCAATGTGCCCAAAAGATCCATATTTTAAAGCAATGTTCAGGGGCATAAAAACAAAATGTCCCAAATCTGCCTTTGGAGAGGAGTTTCCTGGCATAACCGATGTGTAAACGTGCATGTATGCATGCACATTTATTCTAGTGGCTAAAGGAAATATTCTATAGCCAATGAATTTACATGCATACATCTCTACGCAGTACATGTGTAATTACACACCAAAACTCAATTTTTTTTTTAATCTGGATTTTTAAGCCAGTTTCTGGCAGAAATATCCAGCATAGATGAGAGCTTTTAATAGCATGAGCCCTTAGACCGGAGATACTGCTATATTAAATCAAGATCACTAGCTGTAACATTTCGAGATGTAAACACATACACGTTTTTCTCAGAGATTGCGTTGGCGATGAGCTCGTAAATCTGTGCCCCATTTTCAGACATTGAAATTACGAAGAGGCCCTTGTTATCTAAGAAAGAAGAGAAAGCACATTGAAAGTACAGAAAAAAACAACAAAAAAACAAAAGCTGCCCTAAGGGAAAAGATTTGGGTTAGTCTACTAAAAATTGCAGTACAGAGAAACAATTGATGTGCCCTGATACCGATACAGTAATATACACTAGTATAAGATACTATAACAGTATGTACTCTAAGTGATATACATGTATCTTCTGTGATTTCAATCATTTGTACTGCATGAGGGAACAACCAGTCGAGATCCTAATGAGTAATAGAAAAGCTTTGCTTCTGTAGCCACCGCTACAACATTCTGAAATGAAATTTACCACTCCAGTTACTTGCAAACTCTCCAAGGAAATTCAAGCCAATGGATAATCACAGAGTTTCCACCAATGTAGGTGGATGCACATAACCTGAATAAAGTGTGAAGGCTGACTTATTCAGGGGTTTAGACTGCGCTGCCATGTTTTGACTACCAGCTAACTTAAAATTATTATAACCAGTAAAAATTGCCTTTATATGTTTCGCTCTTTTACACAGCAACTGAAACCAATATCCTGTACTGTAATGTCAGCATCATCTAGGGAGGGCTAAAGATACACTTTTGCTAAGGTTTGCAGAATGATAAATCTAAAACAGGTTAATTACCCATTTCTAAATATGCCAAATCATTGTAGTAGGTTGTAACCTCTTCCTGCCTGTAATCTGTATAATAATGTTCTTCAACACAATGCCCCATGTTGAGTATATATCATTACAGGTTTTATGGCAGACCTAGCAGCCAGCACCCTGTGACCATGTGGTATCTGACAGCTGACCTGCCCTAACAGAAAAAGCCACCAGGATGCAGTGATAAACTGTAAAGAAAACAAAATACATTAAAGACGAACTCCAGGGATAACATTTTATGCATACTGACACTGGTCCAGCTTGGCCAAACATAAATATGCATATGTCATACCTATCCAGAGGGATCCTGTAAAGCTGTGTGTTTCAACCTGTGGGTCGCCGCGTGCCTTCTGCTGCGCTATGAGGAGGCACTTCAGCCTCCTCGTAGCACAGCAGTGTCAGTTCTCCAGTCGTGCCGCCAGATGTAGCTGCAGCAGCCGTGGCTGTGAAGGACCAGAGAACAGGCAAGTGTTTTTTTCCTACTTTTAGCGCTGCTTCAGGAAAGCAGGGCTAACTGTACAGTGGGGGAGCCGATCAAGTAATTTTGGCGGCTGTACAGCCACTTACATGACTTGTAAGTAGCCTGCTGCTCTGTCCCAACCCATGCCGCTCCCTTCCCCCACGGTCTATCCCACTCTGCTGGCCACCTCCCTCCCAGCCGTGGTTTTCTGGGGCACCACTCTTCTGGTGGACCTGGGTCCATGGCAAATTAGTTCAGGATGGAGCGCGGGGAGCAGACTGGAGAACTTCCCCTTATCCAAATCAGAGAACGCATTGCAAACATTGATAAAAATACTAGACATTCTTTTAATGGCCTATAAGCCAAATCAGTGATCCCTTTTGTTTTCAGAGCAGAGTGGAAGCTGCTCAGAATAGTGCAGTACCAGGACCCAGAAGATCGCTGCAAAGCACTGAAGTAGCTCTGCCTACTACACTGTTTTACAGGATCCTCTGGTGGCCGATGGGCTGTGACATATGCATACTTACATTTGGCCAAGCATGCAGACAAAATTATACCTCGAGTTCAGCTTTAACAAAAAATTTTGTCAAAATAAAAATGATATTTATGCTGTTAAGTTACAACAAAGATTTTTTTCCCCCATCAGCTTTTGTGCAAGGTATTAAAACAACGTTCCAAAAACATTTATTTAAATGTCACAAAAATTGGCGCAAACGTGATTTAGGTAGGGAAATTAGAGATGCAGTCAAGTTATTGAAAGAATACTTATGCCACTAATTCCAGCATGGGCACCTAGGTATCAATAGACTCTGGCTTTGAAAGGGTTAGACGCTCTGTCTTTTTAATCCGCTCCAGCTACAGATCATTGTGCTTAACATCACAAAGTAGTTATGTTTCATAAGCCTGTCCCGAAAAATGCAGTTGGTGAAGGATTAACACTGAAGCCTGTGGTTCCATTTCAGCTTTGTATGATTGCAGTTATAAAGACACCACCACTGAAGAAATTGACTGACCTGTTGCCACTGGTCGTACTAGCGCGGTGTTCAGTTTGATGATGGGACTGAAAATCTGTTTGGTGTCTGAGGTTGTTGTCACAAACTTAGTGTAACATCTAAGGATCAATTTGTCGTCCTGTTTCTGAAGCAAAACCAGAATATCCTCCAACAAAAGTGTGTACAGATCTGTAAAGAGACAGACATTTTGTACAAAGAGATAAAGTCATTTATTTAGATCTTCAGATGTGTGATGAGTTGAAAGTTTTAACCACCCCTCACACCGGGTCTTTAGAAGAATCCTGGCAAGACTTGGACAATGTAAACTGCTACTTAACCCACCACCCATATAATGTGAACAGAACTCTAATGAAGTGAGATAAATAAAAGCCATTTGTTTTATTATTATTAGAGAGAGATATCACATGTTAGTGCTATACATTGTGCAGCCAATAAATGTAAGTAGTGAACACAGCCTCTTTGGGTGTTGCAGTTTTATATACATGTACAATAGGGATGTTCAGATACCAGTCCCGATACTTGGCATTTTCACGAGAACTACCAGGGATGCAGCGGTTGCAGCTGGAACCTGGCTCTGGCGCTCCACCACTGTCCTGAAATCATTAGTCTGTATTGTTTTAGAAAAACTGTCACATGACAATAAACAAAAATGTATCAGTAATTGGTATCTGTATTACTTGGACAAGTATTTGTACTTGGTCTGGAAAAAATGGTATCAGTGCATCCCTAATAAATATACAGCATATAAAAAACAAATTCTACATTAAAACAGGGATACACAAAAAATGACAGCTGCCTCCTAACTTTTGATTTTTTTTCTCTAGTCTAGTCACTGGAAAAGTAACTGTACTTGGGATCTGAACATCTCTAATGTACACTGTAACCAACTTTGCACAATAAATAACATAGGAACTACATCTTTTATCATCTGGAAGGTGTTGCTTGGCAATCCTCTTTGTCTATAACGCAAGATAGTACTGGCATTAGCATACTGAGGATTCTTTGAGGAAGTTACCGCTGGAACTAAAAATGTTCCAGCGGTAACAATTACATTCACTTTATGCTCGCCAAACATGCAGAAGTATCCAAGGATTTTACCCACCAACGATCTTGTCTCGATTCACTTTCCAAGCCAAAGGCCCCTCGTGGACCATCTTCCTTTTTGTCAAATCTAGATTCTGCAAACAAACAGTCGACATCAACATGAACGAATATCAAAATCAACAACAAAAATCAAAATGTGGATTTATTAGACAGGTAGAGTGCAGGAATTTACATACTGCTGTAAGATTGTATTATTAGCATAAACAGATATGGGGAAATGCTTGTGTGTACATGAATCTTATGACACACTGTAATAAGAACAGAATCATTTTCAGGGTGACTGGCAGAAAGAAAACCCAGCAGCAAAAACATTATTGGTAGTAAAAGACTATATGGATCTGAATCTTTTTTTTTTTTAACTCTGAGCTGAAAAAAGGTCAGTGCTAAATGGTACAAATCAGTTTCCTGCAGGCTTATAATGTATGGGGAAGCCCCTGTTAAAAAGCATAGTGTGTGTGTCCACAGATGTTTTCTAAGACAGGCTCAAAACGTTTTTTTCTTAAAAATAGGATTTTTGCATTTGCTGAAAAATTATTTTCTTGGAGTCCAATGAGGGACATCTACAGGGTATGCTGCTGCCTGCAATAGGATTGAAAATTGGCAAAAAGGGACTGTATGCCAGTCCAGGATAACCCCTGTGCTGGTAGAAGGATGGCAGGACAATATGCGGGTTGAGGTATAAGGTAGAAACTACCTTAAGCAAGAAGAAAGTCCTGAGCCCTATCATCTTCTTTCCCTATGCAAGACCTAAAAGGGTTCTTTGCAAAATAAGGCTGCAAGCTCAGACACTCGCCTCGCAGGAGACGGCTACCAGGAGAACCACTTTGTGGGTGGGAATACAGAAAGGAATGTCTCCAATAGGTTGAAATGATTGGTTATCTTACAGCAGTAGGTATTAGCTTGAAGTGATCTAGCTATTATATACTTGGATATACAGAAGTTTTTTTTTTTTAACAATCCGCTTACTCTCAGTTCATCAATCATAGGATACTCTCCAGGCTTCAGGTAGGACAAGTCAAGTCTTCGTTGGTAATCTTCTAACCTCTGAAATGATTAAACAGATTATGAAATTCTAGAGAGGTCTTTTGTGCTCTTCTAAGGTTTATATTTAACAACAAAAAATGCTATTAAAATCACATGTGGTTAGATATATTTAATAAAATTATATTTGTAAGTTATTAACATAAAATGAGAGACACTGAAGACAACACTACCATTAAGGCTCACCTGCTTGTTCTCAGCTTCTCGTACAGCTTGATTGACATGATTCAGAATCCCCCGACATTGTTCTGCAGCCTTTTCTACTTTTTTCTTTTCTCCTGGTTGGTCTAATTGAAAAGCACAAGAATCAAAACTGGGATCTGAATAAGTCACCAGATATGCTCATTTACCTTTTTAGAATTTGTCCGAGACGCCCAATGTTAAATTTCTGGGTGACTAACCAGCTTTAAAAGAGAAAAACATTTCTAGTTTTGATTAGAAACCATCTCTGCATCTAACTCCCTATTCCTGTACTAAACAAATGAGTCATCAGTAAGAAAAAGAGATGCATTTTTGCTACACTAATTAGCAAGCTACGCCATGCAACACTAGGTAAAGTGAAAACTGTAAACAAACATTAAAGATTTATTTTCATTTAGGGCACTAACATTTATTGCACTCTGGAAGAAAAGATGATTAATCATTACAGCATGGTCTTGCATTATTATATACAGCACCACTGGCTGATGGTCTCAAAATATATAAGACTTGGGGATGTTTCTTTTATCAGAAAAATCTAAACACTTATTTATACAGTGGTACCTGTAGCTACATAAAAAATATTCAAACAGTAATGGTTAAACTATGTGGGCAGATGTAACCTATTTATTACCATAAAAGTATGCCAAGTTACAAAAAGTTAACCCATACAGATGTGGACTCATTTGTTGGTACCCTTACCCCCCATTGAAACAATGCTTTATTCCTCCTGAAACTTGATGACATTAACCCCCTCCGGGCCGGCCGTAGTAAAAAAAACGGCCGGCCCGGAGCTCTCTGGATCTGAGCGGACGTCTTTAGACGTCCACTCAGACACGCCCCCCCTCGCGCGCGGGAAATGACCGCAATTTAAAAACAGGCAGCGGTGCCTGTTAACATACAAGCGATCCGCCGGCTGTAGAGCCGGCGGATCGCTTGTATTTTGCAACGATCGGTGCGGGCACCCCCCCCCTCCGCTGCCCCCCCCTGCCATTGTCCCACTGATCCCGGGCTCTGCTGTGCCCGGTGCGAGGCCAATTTTGGGTATGGTAGTTTTCTGCGATGTCGCAGGTGTGCGCAATTTTAAAGCTTGACATGTTTGGTGTCTATTTAACCGACGTGACCCACGACTTTTATATTTTACCAAAAAACTGGGTAATAATAAGTGTTTCCTAACAATGTAAAAAAAAAACTTTAAAAAAAAAAAAATGTCTCATTTTTCCTAATTATAGTAAAAAATAAAACCCCAGTGGTGATTAAATACCACCAAAATAAAGCTCTATCTGTCCCCAAAAAATGGTATAAAATTAATTGCAGTACAGCGCTGCATGACGGAATAAATGTCAGTCAAAGTACCGCAGCGCTGAATACTGAAAAATGGCCTGGATGGGAAGGGGGTTTAACACCGTGGATGTCAACTGGTTAAAGAACTGTTCAGTTCCAGTACAAGAATGTAAACAGATCTTAATAGGAGTCCTGACTATCACTTTAAACAAGCAGTTAGCAGGATTTGGTAAGCTTCAGCACTACTTGAAGCTTACTGAAACAAAAACAAACATTCCCAGCACACTTACCAGCCAGCCTGCAAAGAATTACACTGTCTGAGTGTTCAGTTGCACAACGTTTGTAAAATATGTGGAAGCCACACTGCCTCGTCAAGGTTCCTCTGTGTAGTGTGGTCCTAATCCTAATCTATGAGAGCCTCCACCTTGGAGCATACATAGCAAAGGATAAATTGGGAGCAGGTTTGCCAGGAGGTAGCCCAACCTCCTTAAAGGCACAGGGACAGACCAGAAGTCCCGCACATCACAATGGCAGCTGAAGCCCCCAGTGTGTCCCCACACCAAATCCAACAAGTGAAACAAACGGCAGACTGACTGGTGAGTGTGCTGGGAAATGTTTTTTTGTACTATGTAATGCCCTTCCATGTGCACTTTGCTTAAAGCTAGTTATAAATTGATAATTGCATTTGCGATTTGACAGCTTACTGAAGCCTGCTAGCAGATTGTTTAAATGGAAAGCCAACACTCCCATAAAGTGTTTAACATTTCCAAACTGGAGCTGAATTGTACCTTAAAGCGGACCTTTACCCATAGTTGCAAGACACCTTTAGAATTGTTTAGTAATAATCTACAAACAGATGCTTCTAGATAATTGCCGGCTTTTTATTCTTTGCATGCCTTATTTTTCTTTTCTTCCCCAGTCTGCTGACAGTGGCCATTTTAAGGGCAGATTACTAGATCCCACTTTACTTCCTGGAACTCTAAGACATGTCACCATACACATCATCTTAGGGGAGGAAAATGTCTTTCCCTGAGATCTCATGAGATTTCCCACCAATGCACTGCTGATGTAATATTCCCAGGATGCAATGCTTGGAAACATTACATCATTTGTGCCAAAAAGGACCAGGAAGTGGATAAACTCTATTTGTAAGTAAATGAAAAAAATATGTTTGTTTAACTAATAAATGTAATAGGATTTTAAATCAGCATGCTGCACACTGATGTGATTTTTAGTCAGAGGGGGTAAAGGTCCGCTTTAAAGGCATCAATAAAGCTTGCCGAAAGATCTGCATATGCTTTGTGAAAGCTCCCTGTCCAAAATACTATTATACAAGCTGAGGCATTTCTGAACAAATCAAAAGGGTAAACTAATCCAAATGGCTTAACCCCGAGCATAAATACCTACACACAAATAAGTGCACAAAACATTCATATGAAAGGACCAAATGGGAGTTACTTGCATGAACCCGAAATTCTTCTTTAAACACTTTTATAAAAATAGGTATTCAACAATTAAGAGAATGTGGATATGTGAACCTACCGGAATACTTGGCAATATTATCCAGAAGTAAGGGATATTTAGTGAGCCTTTGCATCTCAGTAGGGATAATGTCCTTTAGCTGCAAACGCCGGCACAGAGGATTACTTTCGGCATCCTGCAAGTAGACATTCATCATTGTTAACAAGACTGATTATATGCCCCATCAATTTATTTCAAACATCATTACAAACTACTTCTGTGAGAAAGCACACAGCAAGAACAACTCATGTTACTGCAGTTACACTTCATGAGCAGCATATCAGTTATGTTACTGAGGCTATACAGGTCATGTAATCTCAAATCTATTATGGCACAGCCATATATTAGGTGGTGTATGTGTACTCATTTAATGCTATGTTGAATTAATGTCCCCTAAAGAGGCAATTAAAAGGCAGGCAGATTGGCAGTAGCTCCATCACAGTGCGCTTTCCAATTACCCGCAGGAAGGCAGCCATAGAGATTTTCTAATTCCTACCTGAAAGTGTAAAACCTATTAAAATGAACCTCAGTAAGCAGTATTTACTGCAAGATAAACATCAGCCATTTCACTAAAAACATTGCTGCAAATACACCAAACTGCTATATAAATATGAAGAACTTTCTAACACATCCTGCAATGTGGTCACCTCACTGTAAGAAGGTCACAAACTACAAGGACAATTTTATTTGCTTTAGTCCTACATGAGCTATGTTGTCATCACAATGATGACGTGGCGGGGTTAGAACAGACATATGTACCCCTATGCAGTAAGGTAGTGCAACCACATATCATGCAGCAACCAGTGTATTTGTTCACGGCTATTTTTTATCTATTTTTTGTTGCATTTTCTCGATTAGCTTTTCTCGATCACTGTTATAAAGTAGGGTACATCCAGAGAATGGATTTAGGGCTCGTTTCCACCGCCCGTGCGCTCATCATGCATGCACTATTTTTTGTGATCCTACCACACTGGAATGCAGGGCATTTTATTACCATGCTGTCCTGTGCGGCCAATCACACTGCGGGCGTGTCTGCAGTGCCATTGACATGAATGGCACTGCCACGCCCCCTCCCACCCCAGAACGCAATGAGGCTTTGTGCATGCGATCACCTGCATTCCGGGCAAGGGACAGTGCACGGGCTGGTGGAAATGAACCCTTAAAGTGTATTTCCACTTTTGAAGCCAAATTGGGATAACACCTATTTAATATTTGTTACATGTTCCCATTCACATTGCATAAAAAAAAAAATGTTGCTTACATATATTACTTGTGTGCTCACATTACTAGTTTCCTAAACTGAATTTTCCTCTGATTTGCAAGGGGGCTGGAGAGGAAACCATAATTAACCCTGTCTGCAATGTGCTGGCAGATCTCATTATCAGTTGTAAACTAGATTAGAACATAATCTGTCCTAACAAAGGGTTAAAGATCTAGAAACATTGTATGGTAATGAGGGAAAGCTCAGAGTGTCCCCAGTCTTTCTATGGAGAGAGCCAGAGTTTCCTGTCACTTTGAAAATGTAGAGAGAAGCTTGCCCGTCCAATGGCCTGCTCCAGAGAGATATCTAAAAGGTGAGAAATATTTGATAAAAAATATGATTAGATATTCTGTGTGAATAGGAACACACAAACATATACTGGAGGTCTTCTCAATCTTGATTGCCATAGTGGAAATGCACTTGAAACTACAGGCCAGGTTGTTATGAAAGCAATCCAAAAAAAAACAAACCGCAAATTCTAATGACCTGAACAATCTTTAAAAATTTTGGATCTTTCTTCTGCAGGGACTTTATCATCTCCAAGGCAAAGGGCTGATTACTACAAAAGGTGGCGACTGCCTGCTTTAGCCTCTCTTCCTCTGGTCCGGAGAACTGTAGAAACAAAGACAATCTGTAAGATATTTTCCCATGATACAGGCATGAATAGAAATGAGAAGACGAGGAGGGTGGCACTGATGAGATGGCTTACCCAGCTTAGAACATCATCTCCAATCTGTTCAATGACAGAGGTTCCGTAACGCTTTCCGACGGCTTTCATCTTCTCTTTCAGCCCCACTGAAAGAAGAGAAAAGGGACGTCAGCAGGCATAGGGTGGCTTCAAATAACAGCTGGTCACCACTTTTGTCATATACATGAATGGACTGGCTTAGTCTAAAATGTAAAACCTGATCCCAGTACATGCATTTTCATTAACTTGCAACTCCAGGCAAGCAGCTAAATAGAGGGTTCAAAACATAAGTGGCAATTGTTTTAGCTGATTTGTAATTCTGTGCCGCTAGTTCTGTGATCCAGGCTTTTCTGCAAGACAACACAGCTAGGTGTTCTACTGCAGTGCTTGTCATATCGTGGTTAAGAACACACTTCCAGTCAAAGAGCAGATGCACACCGATGGGGCCATCACTGTGCCAACTCTTCCTATCGGCATGTTAACTGTCACCGCATTACCCTCTCTTTTCCTCTCTAAGTGCTGTTGTGGAAGAGGATACATATAGTAAATTAGACGATTTCAGGCACTTGCTATATATATA
>NW_017307338.1:536016-559458 GCF_000935625.1 Nanorana parkeri
TTGATGTCTTGCATGCACTGTATATCTAAAAACCCTAAAAAGAATACATCCTTTATATGTGTTGGGTGAAGTTGGAACTGCACATTTTCCTGCATCTCAGCATCAAATACCAGATCTTTATTGAATCCTGCACTTTTCTTTAGAACTCACCATGAAGTTGTAGGATCTCCTCTAGATTGGAAAACACACTTTTAGTTTCAGTGGGTGTTAATACGTTTTCACGTTTTAGTCGCTGGTGGAAGACCTTGTTAAGGACGTATAGAGTCCGCACATGTGCTGTCTCCGTACAGAACAGTTCTGTTATGTAAAAAGGAATAACATTATTTGTACCTGTAAAGATTCTTATGAAATACCATCAAACATGTTCTGACCACACAATGGCCACTTAACCCAGCTTTATAAAAGCAAATTGGATTACTGCTACCCAGGACATGTGTATTTTTTCAACCTAACTATGTAACTAGTTAACATATGTGGAAACAGATTTATATTGTTGCTGGTGCGCATGCTGCAGACCTAAGCCTCGTCAGACTGCAGCAAATTCTGGCAAAAAGATAATCTACATGCCTACTTATGAGTAGCGATGAGCCCAAGTTTGGTGTCAACCCAGTTTGCCTGAGCACGTCCAAGCCCGCTCAAAATTGGGACCACCACTCCCCACACCCGGCCCAACTGGTGGCATTCTCTGGCGGGGTGGCAGTCAGAGTTTTGACTGGGATTGGGCAAACTGGGTTTGAATCAAGCCCAGACTCATCATTACTTATTAATAAGAACGTTTGTACAAAAGGCGCCAAAGCATCTCATGGATAACAGATGTCAAATGCTACTTCTTTTTTTATTACAGCTTTCTAGAATTGGCTACACGCAGACCATTTTTCCGTTTCACTAACTCTATAATTATTGGAAAAGACACATCCACTTCTATTATTTATTTCCACTATTGATATAACGGACAGATTATGTAGCACAAGACAGCAGACATTGATCCAGTTACATCAGTCCCTGTGCACAATGGGAGCTTACAACCTAATGTCCCTCCAAAAATCATATGTAAACCAGAGGCATTTTTTACATTCATACATACATTTTAAATTCAGTTTACACACCAGAATGTTTTTGGATAGCGGTAAAAGACCACTGGAGGACAATCATGCAGACACATAGAGAGAACGTACAAACTCTATGCAGATCGTATCCTAGGTGGGAATTTAACCCAGGACCCAGAGCTGTAAGTTTAAAGGATAGCTATAGTTTGTATCACTTTTTTACTTTAGCTTATCAAGGCTGAAATGGTCTGTACCAGGAAAAGAAAAAAAAGTGCCACATACCACACCACTGCAGGAGCTATTACTTAACCAATTAGTATGATGCTGTAAGAAGTGATAGCAAGGACACAGCATTTCTAAGGGTATCAGCAACAGCTGGCCAACCCTCGGGACACCATCAGTTGATTACATTTAGTGAATTTAACATAATATAGTTGTATTTATTTTACTAACTGAGTGTTTAAAACAAAGCCCTGCTTTTCAGTTAGACCAAAGACATTCAATAATGCTAAACAGTTAATAAGAAATCTATAGCTCCAACCACAATACATTTCGAAACTAAACCATGCTTAATGGATTTATCTGTGTTAGTGAAAATATATACTGGATGTAAGCAAGGCATGGTTTAACCCCTTAGTGACACAGCTTTAGAAATTGTTTTAGTTCCTGTTGATCGGAGCAATGTTGCCATTTTTGCTATGTTTAACCATAATTTCCATCTTCCTTATGCATTATACACCTACACATATTCTACACCGTTTTATAAAGAACAAAATGGGCTTAATTTGAAGTGACATATGCGTATATAAATTCTTATTTTAATTAATACAATTACAAACAAATGGAAAAAAATATTTTTTCACAGTTTTGGCAATACTAACATGCACATAATTAGTGTAGCTAACAAAGTCTTATGGAGCAAATCTCGACGCCCAAGACATGCAGTTTCGGGCGCTGGGCGAGTAGTTTTTTGTACATTTAGCCCTGCTAAAGCAGAGCTAAATGTACAGTAGGAGCCACTGCTCGTTTAATACAAGTGATACGATTAGATCATTTGTATTAAAACCAACCAGCGGCGGCGACGGTGATCGAGAACGGACGTTCTTCATCTGCTCTGTGTGATCACTGAGACCGTGGCGCTGTAATCACAGTGCCACCTGTCTCAGCGGTCACTAACTGCAGCTTCTGTCACAGATAGCTACGGCCTGTCGAGTGCTCCATAAGGCGCACTGGATCTCCCTGCGTCCTATGGTCCGGTGCATCTTATAGAACGCAAAATACAGTAATTCATAACAAATGTTTATTTTTGTCTAGATTCATAGGGTATATCATATGTCTGGGATTTCAGTTTATTTTGGGAGTTGAGTCCCAAAATACAAACTTAAAAAAAAAAAAGTTTTAAACCATTTTTAAAACTAGTGGGGTACTAAAGGGTTAATTGTTTTTATTCACAGGGGCTTCAGATACTTAGTATTCTAAGGGAGACACTGTATTCTCCTCAGAGATACTTTGTAGCACACTAATCCCGCTTGCTCAGTGTGATGAGCTGCAAGCCGGATCAGTGGCTGTAACAGCCTGCGATTAGCTGGGTGCTGGGACCCCCTGATTTGCTGTTGAGGGTCTGCCACAGACACCAGGGGACCCAGGAACAGAACAAACAGAATTTTCCCGCGTGACGGAATTATTCCGTCACGCGGGAAAATTAGCGCTGGTCCGTAGAGTGACCAGCACTCATTTTCCCACATGACGGAATTATTCAGTCACCGGTCGCGAAGGGCTTAGCCTAGATCTATGCGTCAACCTATATAATGGTACTTAGTGTGTTGTTTATTTTCATCAGGATAGGTATTTCAGAACAAAGCTTGAGAGATTGTAAATAATAAAGACAATAATAAAATCAAAACTACTAAGCTGTATGCCAGTAAACCAATGTATATGTATAAACAATTTTTCAACATAAATCAAACTATTCAAGAAGGAAAACACAGTTGATAATCACATTCCTGAACTGAACCCAGACAACAACTTAAAATTACCCTTTTACTTCATATCACAGAAATCACTGCGCTGGGAATGCGTGCCTAACTACCTGATTGGACCAGCCGCAACAATGTGTATAGGTGAACAAATGTAAAGCAAATATGTTGCGCTCGGTCTATGTGAACCAACTGCACACTAAAGTGTTAATAAACGAATCTGTGTAAAAATTACAACAATCTGTGTGAAAAAATTGATTCAAGTGGATTATTTACATATGACTAGAAGGTTCAACACACAAACCTAATAAGAATAATAAAAATCAACACTGGAACCTTCAGAATTAGTGCCAGTGATCAACCTCATTGGTTCAGCATGTATATTTTAAACACGTGAACCTCTGGTCAGCGGTGTAGTAAAACACAGAAAACTAAAATTTAACCCCTTCGTGACTGACGACGTACAGTGTACGTCGCCAGCATCGGGGCTGTTTAAACAGACTCCCGGCAACTTTTGCCGCCGGGAGTCTGTTTAAACTTGTAGAGCCGACTGTCGGCTTTACAACAGAAGCGATCCTGGCGACTTACCTGTCGCCAGATCGCTTCTGCATCCCGAAGAAGGGGCCGCCCCCCCCCAAATGTCAGTTTCTTTGCTGTTATTATTTTAGAGTTTTGATTTATTTGCACGTTTTCATTTTATTTTTTTTTATTTTTTTGAGTATTGGAGGGCCACCACAGAGCCCCTACTTCCTTTTCAAAGTTTGTTCACAGCTTGAATTAATATCACGGTTTAAATTTTAGTTTTCTGTGTTGTTTTACTACACCGCTGGCCAGAGGTTCACGTGTTTAAAATATACATGCTGAACCAATGAGGTTGATCACTGGCACTAATTCTGAAGGTTCCAGTGTTGATTTTTATTATTCTTATTATGTTTGTGTGTTGAACCTTCTAGTCATATGTAAATAATCCACTTGAATCAATTTTTTCACACGGATTGTTGTAATTTTTACACAGATTCGTTTATTAACACTTTAGTGTGCAGTTGGTTCACATAGACCGAGCGCAACATATTTGCTTTACATTTGTTACCCTTTTACTTCGCCTTCCATGGACAAAGGGTTACTTAGCTCCCGTCCCCACTGCCACAGTCAGCTTCTGGAAGTGAAGTGATATACCAAACACTAGAGCATATGGTGAGCATGCGACTCTCCCTAGTGGCAGCCTTGATGCCTCATGATAGGCCCAGCACCATCACATGGGGCGGAGAAGGAATTCATAGCCCAGCATAAGCTCTGACAAGTCAGTTTGGAGCTCACACATGGCTTTCCTTCTGACAGAGCAGTGTGGATGCAAGGAAAAGTGAGTATATGCTGTTGGGGAGAAAGGGATGAGTGACTCTTATTTTGCCCTGGACAGGCAAAGGAAAAAATCATTTTAGACTTTAATGAAGTAAACAATACAACATTTGTATCTGCAATAGTAGAAAGCCACAACGGTTTTTATTTTGGACTTTGCCACGCTGGGCAGATTTCCCCTCCCTTACTGTCCTGGTAACTTAGACATCACCAGGATAGAAAATAGTATTAATTTCTAGTGTCTGACAGAAAACAAACGACAAAAAACAATTAAATCATGGGTAAAAAACACATTTTTGTACATCATCAGACTAGTTTGATTAAAAAGGGACCCGGTTACCAAAGGTAAAAGCATGAACATTTTTTTTTTTATTCATTAGCAATGAGCTTTCGGACTTGCTAGTGAATTTAACTGCTTTAGAAAAGTCAATTCCCTAGCACAGCCACATCCCTCCTTGCACGTAATTGCCCTCTCCTCTTCTTGGACTGGGTTATTACTCTTTGTGCTGGTCCATCTCCTTCTCTCCTCCCACCACCTTCCTACATAAACTTTTATGTAGCTGCCAGGGGAGCAGTGAAGGGGAATACTATAAAGTGTGACTTGAATGACCGCTCTAAATCTGCTGGGGCTGCGGACATCACATCCAAGATGGCGGCACCTAGCAGAAGTCTCGGGGCTTCTGGATGTCTACACAAAGGAAGCTTTTAGAGGTAAATATCATACATAAAACACTTTAATTGCACATATTCTATCAGAAGATTGCTGTTGAAATAAAAGTACAACTGAGCTTTTTATGGAGGTGCAAGTAAATTGATATGGGCATTATTTCAAGTGTGCCTTCTGTGTGTGTTCGTTTCCTATATATTTTACAGTTACAAAACTCAGACTAGCAATAGTCATTTGTTTTTCGTATTTCTGCAAAAATGGGCATTCTACTCTGTAATTCATCTAAATGGATTTTCCTCTCCACAAGCAGGGGCTGTGAAATCCACAAACCCTGAGAAGAATGCCCCTACATAAACTCTGCACTCTCCAGAGAATGGCGTCGTCTTCTCTGATTTCCGAACGCAGCTGCAGTAGAATCACTTTGGCTGCTTTTGAGTCATGATGCTGCATATAATGTGCTCAAGGGAAGCATTATGCAGGAAATGTGTCCTGGTTACCTTCCTTTTCTGTTTAACTCCCTGCAATTAGTCCCAGACCACTCAACGTATCATAAAATATGAAACCTTTGCACTCTATAAGCATTAATACTAATGAATGGCAAAGGCCAGGAAGACATGGACTACCTGAAGGGATAATAAAATGGATACATTTTACTTACTGATGTAACTTTTACATGAAACCAGAGGTCTACATCAGCTAACGACAAGTGCCATCTCAGCACTTAAGGGCAAACAACCCCATTTTACCATTGTAATAATTAGATTTTAAGACATTACTCTCCCCCCCCCAACTTCAGACCCAGATTTCTGAGCCACTAAGCCTGGAATAGCCTTGTGCTTGGTGTCAACCGAAACACCTTGCCCACAGGCAGGACCGATTTGTCCCACATTGACTGAGCATTGCATTGCAGAGGTCTGTAGTGGATTGGGGCAATGGAAACTGCCTTAAAAGAGGCTAACATAAGACCCAAAACTCAAAAAAGCACAGAGGTGGATGGCTTCTGGATTGAAAAGTTTAAACCTGAGACCGGTGAGTGCTAAGCTTCTCCTGAGAAATAAACACCCTGACTTGACATACAGGATCAGACCCATAGACTCCAAGTGATACGTTTTGAAGGTTCTGGATCCACCCAAACCAGTCTTGACAGTAAGGGATATGTTATCCGACAGAACCCCTGCTGACTGTTCCCTCGACAGGAGGTTGTCTAAGTATACCCTAATTAGGATACTATAAGAGTACAACAGGGCCAACACTGCAGTGAGCACCTTGGTGAAAACCAAAGATGGTGAAGGGAGGCCGAACTGGTAGTGCACGGGTCCTAGAGCACACAAGAACAGAGCTATGGAACCTTGGTCTAAAGGATCAACCAATCTGTGAGTAGACACAAAAAGGTTTAAAAGGGAGAAAGTGAGAGACGGTGACAGGGAATGAAACTCAAGGTTGTAGCCCTGAGACATCATCACTTTCTGCACCCAAGCATCTGAAAAGCAAAACCGTCTACAAAGACCAACAGTCTCCCCAAATTCTGAAAAGTTAGGGCACACCTTCATGCGGAGGATGGCTTGTCTGACAATTGGAAGCCATAATTTGCAGGAGGTTGGGGAGCCAAGCTTAGGAGGCTTTGGCGATGAAGTCAAAGGAGTACAGAAATGAAAGAGCTCCTTCTTGACGGTCAGAAAGGGAAACAAGCTTCTTCTGCAGGGGAAGAGGAGTGCTCTTACCACAAAAAACATCCTTGATGAGAACATTTGGGGCTGATCCAAAAAAGCCTTCCTCCTCGAAGGGCATGCGGATCAAATACTTCTTACCTGATAGCTCCCCAAAGATAGGTGCCCCATAAAGATGCACAGGAGAAACAAGGTTTTAAGTAACCCATCACAGCTGAAACTCAATGCCATTTGCTGCATGCGTTCGACAAGCAGAGGCTTGGCAGAAGAGATAAAATACCCTTTAAGGGATTTTCCTAGTCAGGCATGGTCTGACAAAGTAAAAATCCCATCTAGAGGGTTCTCAGGATGGCTGACAGTACACGTGACACTGCACCCAGTGAATTAAGCCAGCATTTAATCCCCTAGTGGCAACCCCTTCCACTGCAAGGCCAGCAAGAATGGGAATTAATGGCAACCAAAGAAAATGAGGAAGTTCCCGATGCTAGGCCCGACAAGCTTAGCCATTAAATGGGTTTTCTGGAAAAAAAGCACAGAGATAATGTCACAGGCTCTGGATCCAGAAAGCAATCCACAGCTAAGTTAACCAGAACGAAGTCTAGAAAGCACCCCAAGAGAACCCATTGAAGGAAGGTTACTTCCAGACTAACCCTCCAACATCCAGTCTAGCAGGGTCCAGATGCCAATATATACCAAAATCAAGTTGAGGATGACTGCACCAAATAACTGCCGATCAGAGGGGAACCCTCCAGCAGCAATGTAGAGAAGAGTCTTGTTTAATGAAGAAAATTGAACAAAACAAAAAAAAAACATAGGTTAGTCTTTACAAAGGCAGAGCTAAACAAAAGACCAAAAAGTTTTAGGACTTCCCTTGTTCCCCCAATAGACAAGAAACTTTAGCCTAGCTAAAGTAAGCACTTACAAACTCCCACTACAGAAAAATATATACATTTTCAATATGTTCAAGTCAGTAGATATTTAACTGGGTTCAGAAAATACATCATCTTCCTATAAAGGCTACACTCTCAATACTAGGGGAGAGCTCTTTTTTCCTGGCCATCCAACACTATGCAGCATGTCCATGTCCCTCCTCCTTCCCACATGCCTTGTAGCCTTTAATTCTTCCCTTACCGTTTATGACTTCTTGCTGTTTAATCTCATGCGGTTTCAGACCTTGTAGAATGTCTCTGCTTACAAGCTGCTGCCAGTTGGGGGGATCCATTTCCTGGTCTAGATCATACAATTCATCTTCACTTTGTGTCTCACCGAGACCCATACTGTCCAACCTACAAGGGGGTGGAGGTGATCAACATGCAAGCTTCTTTTGGGACATTACAATGAATAACACAGAGCAATTTATGATAAGTACATGAAAGTATTAAAGAGAATGGAGCACTGGGATCCACAGAGATCTTTTCACCAATGGTAACAAATGAATGTGGTTTAGAGATGGGGAATAAGTGCTTGTCTTCACAAAAAGGAAATAGACACCCAACTGCACAAAGGCTTTCATACATGATGGAAAATGTCTCAGTTCAATAACAGGTGCTTACAATGTAAGAACTTGGTATAAGCCTCTAATGAACCTCTACATTGCTCAAGTTTCCCAAAATCGCAATATTCCGCATTTAACTGGATTCTAAAAAATATAGCTGATTGAAAACATGTTATCAGATATCTCCAGAAAATAGTTGGCACAACTACAAGCAACTAATCACTATAACTCCCACCCACCACTGCTGTAAATGCAGGTGGACTTTCAGTATTTGTAACTAGGTCAGAATCTGACAAACAGAAAAAGGTACTTACTTTCGAGAAGCTTTCGGTGTGTCCAGTTCACTAACCCTAGTAATGAGAAAATAATTACAAGCAAATCATTACAATTTATTACACTGTTCTATATGTAAACATGTGTTGCAAGGGTTGCTGGGTGACCTTTATAGGTGGTTGATGGGCTCACGGGCTCTCTCTCTAACATACAGAAATTTTAGTGTGGTTGTGTGACCAACCGGAGCTGGGGGAGCTGGATTGGAAGATTGTTTATCAACTCCTATATCTGTGTTTCTGTGTGCTAGAGAACGACAAATCCAAACTTGCATTATTCATCAGGTTTATCTTGCCCTCCTCTTACTCATGTCCTAAATGCTACCTGTTACACTCTTATTTCCATTTGATCTGGAGTTGTCCAGTGGTTAACACCTTTTGGGTACAGATTTCCCAAGTTGTGTATGACCTCATTGGCTGTCCTGTCCCTCTTGTCCCAGAGATGTACGGTATATATTTTGCAAGGCTTGCTACCCTTGTCACCTGTCACACTCCTCCGTGGATTGCGCTATCAGGCACATAAAGTGATTGTCCTTCACTGGATGCCTGCTACCTGCCCTCCTTTATCTCAGTGGAAAAGACTCCTTCATGCTGCACTACCTTTAAAAAAACTGGTCTATGCACACAGAGGTTTTCCAGCCCAATATGATAAAATGTGGGGTCCCTGGGTCTCTAAAAACCGATGAGACTTCCATGAGTGTCGATGTGGCTCCCAATAGTCCTCCTCCCCTGATTCTTATAGGATGGCATTTTGACAGTGGGCGATTGGGTTATCCTATGTTTAATTTTTTTTCTGTTTCTCTTCATGCTGTTTGGTTTATTGAGATGCATTATGTTACAAAAATGTATTATGCTACAGATCTCTGAACAGAAGATCCATGCCGAGTGACTGTATTCTTGATTTGTAGATGTATAGTTGTTCTTTTGTTAAATGTCATAATGATCACTCTTGTGAAGCCAAGTAATAACTGATAAGTGCATTATTTTGTAATGTATATTGTATTATTATTAGAGAGATTTTACTCAATTTTTTACTTCAGAAGAGACACAAACAGCAATAATGCACTTTTTTTTTTACTAGAGTGTAGAAGGGTAACCTAGTCAATTTTTTACTGTTGGCTGGATCAGTGGTGAGGAGATTCTTCCTCATTTTCTGCCCCAGTAACCCCCAAGAGCATCAGTGTATGACAGGGCTTCAGCAGGACAGGAAGTGAGGGGAGATCAGCCCATAGGTGACACAGAAGGAGTAGAAAAAAAACAAAACATGATAGTTGTTCCAACCCCTCCCTACTCTATGACTTTTTTTTAAGGAGAAATGTGTGATTTTATTTTTAGCGTTTTTAAAAAGTTTTTTAAAAATGTGTTTGTGTTGTGTATATAACAATGCATTTTTAATATTGTGGCTGCTGCATATTACATAAAGGATATTTCTCAAATTAATTTCTCATGGGCTGCATAACTATTATCATCATGATGTAAGCATGCCCTTATCTCTATAAAAAGAAAATATAAAGCTAGGGGCAGCCAATGATTATTGAAATAACATTACTCTGTGATGCTATAGTGCCAAAAATGGATTTTCTGCAAAAAATTACTATGCTGTCAAATGGATGTGTACCTCAAGGAGTTGCAGGGCGATGTGAATGGGTTTTCCACCAAGCTAAAACTTTCTATTGATTTACGTTCTCTGGAAACAAGTGCAAGTCATCCCATGAGAACCACAGTGCAACTAATAAAAAAGTTTTGTTTTGCGACTAGATGATTTATTAGCTTGTCTCTGTTGCTCAGTTATTTTTTGGCAACTGCATTATATAAGAATTTGTCAAGGGATGACTTGTACTTTTATCAGGATATTGCAGCTGAAAAGAGACGTTTTATGTGGACTATTAAAAAAGGGAAACCATTTAAAAAGGTAGATCAAACTGAAAGAGCGTCAACTACAGTACTGCAAATCGGCATCTATTCTCACCGATCTGTGTCTTTATTCTCTTCCTGCAACAGGTCCAGTGGGGAAGAAGGGAAGTCAAAGAGAGAACCCGATGTCCGTGAACTTCCATCACAAGAATCCGTAGATAAAACCCCTTCTGTAGGAAATTTTGGAACTAAAAAAAGATGTAGTACATAACATGTAAGCAACAGAGGTTCTATGAAAGAAAAGGGAAATATAGGATATAGATATTCTTTTACCTCCTTCCTGTTCCCGGCTACCATCAGGTGAGTTGTAAACTGGACCAGTACTAGGTGGTGGAGAAAACAGATTGAAAGAGCCATCAGGTGTATCCATGGGGCCTCCACTGGTACGCAATCTGCCCTCTGCAGGCTCAGGACTGCTGGATGAGGATGTTGATAAGTGCTTGGGGTGTTTCTGCATTTGCATAGCCCTGGAGACTGAAGTAAATATCAAACATTGAAATAAATATAGCTGGGCAGTGCATCCTTTCATACACTAGTAGTCATTAATCATGCCATAGTATACAGTAGACAAATTAACTGACAGAAGCCCCATCAGCAACTTTAAAAATGCAGGTAAAAGCACACAAATGTAAAATGATAAATGCTTACCTGCAGTGTTTTCCTTTACATCAATTATTTTTTTTATTCACTTCCAATGCCTTGCTAAAAAATGTGACCACCCCAGAAGAGTCACTTCTCTAGTACAGCCCCAATTTCCTCTCCCACCTGCCACAATATAGCCCACTCCACTTCTGCGACTATCTAATTACTCTCTGTGCTGGCATAGCTCCTCCAACCCTCCCTTTACCATCCTACATAACCTTTTGTATATGTGCCTGTGGAGGAGCAAAGTGGAACACTATAGAGTGTCACCTGAGTGGCAGTTCTGAGTCTTCTGGGGCTTGTTGACATCACATCCAAGATGGCGATGCCCAGCAGAAGTATCAGGCTTTTAGAAGTCTACACACGAGAGGTTTTTACAGGTAAATACCTTCCCTAAAGTATGTTAAATGCAAGATGTGAAGATCTTTGTGGACATGTATGGCCTGCCGACAAGATCTCTTGAACGTGACAATCAGGCTACAGATAACAATGTTTTTACTTCTGTATATAGGTCTCACTCACCACCTCATGAGGTCAAGGGGGTAAACAGAAAAAAAAAAAAAGGGCGTTGAATGGACCATTGTCATCCAATGTCTTATCTTGACCCCCCATATCTAGCCACCTGCCATGTGGCTATCTCCCCAACAGGTAACAACAGGTGGCTAGATATGGGGGGTAAAGAGAAGACATTAGAAGACAATGCTCCATTCATCTCTGCAGGATCTGCTAAAAGAGAACATTGGGTAAACTGACTATGTATTTTGTATTATTCCCATTCAGACTGAGAAATGACTCCAAACTTCAATTATTTCTGCAAATCTCTTTATATGAATGTACATTTCTTGCACAGATAATATTCCTCGCTGCTGAGGGCCTAATCTAACAACCAAAACATACATACTTGCATTACTATCTTGCCGGCTGGGTCTCCTTGGAGGTCCCAAAATGCTGGAAAATCCTCTACGTTTCCACTTCTCCTCTCCTTCTTTTTCTTTCTTCATGCTCTGCTAAAAAGACAAAAACAACCACAAAAGAAATGTCAGATGCATAACAACAAGAGGATTCAGTTACAAACGGTTCTAAAACAATCATTATAAACCTACCCGAATCATAGTTTCTTTCAGAAGCCAAGTAATAACTGATCTTAGGGGACAGCCATTAATAAGATGAATCTACACGCAGAGCATTCAGGAGGGCAGAATATATGAGCAATAAAAATTCATGTTATGAATTCCACCAGCCTAAGAAACCTTCACCTAAAAAAGCCAATTGAGCTGCATACTGAATGTACATAAAATGTCAAACATTCCAAGCTCTGCACAGCAATAGGTACATTTTACACTTTTATAAATGACAGTAGTAGCTTTTAATATAAAGCAACATGTTTACATTTTACTGGGCCTCTGGGGGGTAAAAAAAAAAGAAATGACAATATGTCTGCTTTTAATCAGAACTCCAGCCAGAAAAAAATGAATAGCCTATTATAAGATAAAATAACAAAACCAGTTTGTGCTGCAATATTTTTGCTGCAATTAATATTCAGCTTAAATCCAGGGATTTCCCCCCAAATATTTTTTTTGTTTGCTGCTTGATGTCCTCAATCTCATTGCTAGCATTATTCAACTCACTCCCTGGACCTGCCTGTGCCTTTTACTGAACACTGAGAGGAGAAGCAGCACAGTGATGTACTAATTTCGATTTCATCCTGCTCTCTATCAGCATGCTTCGTGTCTGCACATGTACCGATTCTCCTTGTACTGCTGCTTCTTCTCACACTCAGACTCTCATGTACAGGGAATGCAAGACGCTAATACCAAATCAAATTCAAGTACTTGCACTGCCTATGTAATAGAAAATAGGAACCCCCACCCCCCATTTATAGGGTTATTCATAAAAGAGTGAAGAGTTTGGAGAAGGCAGGAGAAGGGAACAATCTAGGCCAACATAGCTTAACTGGAAAGTGAGCTGAATAGGAGAATTTTTCCAAAACAGCTATTTTGTCCAAGATTGTTCACTACTCCTGCCTTGTTCACTACTCCTGCCTTTTCCAAGCTCTTCACCCTTTTGTGAATAACCCTGTTAATGATGTATTTAAAAATCTGCCAGCTATCTGTTCAGCTTAAAGCAAGCTAAGCATACATCCAGGGCCGAATTTCCCACAAGGCCAACCAAGGCCCGGCCTTGGGGCAGCAGGGAGTAGAGGGGCAGCATGGGTGTGGAATTCCTATCTCCCGATGCCCGGGACACGCAGTTCCGGGCACCGGATGGGTAGTTGTTTTCTAGATTTAGCCTTGCTTTGGGTAACCAGAGCTAAAATGCACAGGGTGGAAGCCGCCCCTTGTTTCATACAAGTGATTCCAGCGGTCACCTAGATAATTTGTATGCAGCCTGCAGGTCTGCCATTGGGGCAGCAGAGAGAGTAAATCTGGCCCTGCATACATCTTAGAGGGCAGATGCTGGCATTTGATTTAACTTTCTTAAAATTAAAAACATTCTAAGGTTTTAGAGTGTTGCCCTGCCTGTCAGTGCAATTTGAGTGGTCATTGACCCTCTACAGTTTGTATATTTTACTTGGTGGAATAGTGTGCTCACAGTTCACCCAATCTGGATCCACACATCTAGAACCAAATGCTTACAGAGGAGGATAACACTTTGTCCTAGTCTAGTTACTATATCTAGGTGTCCTGAAGCATCTCTGTCCTGAGACTTGGAGTGGCATGTGTGGCCATGATGTCTGATTTTCATAGAATGATAATAAGGATAGCTAGTCAGTTGGGTAAAGGTGGGGCAGCACAAGATAGCTGACCTACGGGACCAGGAAGTTCAAGTCCAGCTCTACTTATGTTCTCTATTGGATACAGAATTATCTTTCCCAATCAAATGCTATGTTGCCAACATACACATCTTATATGGCTTGTTGCCCCTGCCCGATTTTACAGCTTTCATTCACAAATTTGTGAGCAACAACAGAAAGGACACCAATGAGGACGGATTGTTAACAGAAACTTTTCCTACAGTTCTTTATTTTTAACCTAGCACAAAATTACTGATATTTGGCTTTATGGTAAGTAGGGCTGCAACAACTAATCAACATAATCAATTGAAAAAGTTGTCAACTTTTTCAATCATCGATTAATTGGCCTCCGATTAGTTGGCCCTGTTCACGGCTCCACACAAGCTGCGCGCCGCACCTCTTCCCCACCTCACGCTTGCCGCTGCCAGACCCGCCCACCCGCATCCACACCTCCTCCCTGCCTCACACTCACCGCCCGCCCACATCCACGATCGGCACAGGGACGCGGGGTAAAGAAGTAAGGAGGAGCAGGTGTGGGGGGGATGACAGCCGCCGATAGACAGGCCTGACCTCAGAAGCAAGTTGCTGGAAGACTGCTCAGGTAAGCCTGCACTTTCCCACACATGGTGCTCTATAATGTATTGCTGGGATTTGTATTCCTCTATAGCTGATGGTGCATTATGCTGTATATTATACTATCAGCTATAGAGGACTACAAATCCCAGCAATACATTATACACTGTGTGTATGATGTATTGCTGGGATGTTGTAGTATTCCTATATACCTGGTGGTATTCTGCATTGCGCTGTATAGAGGACTACAAATCTCAGCAATAATACATTATACAGCGCAATGCGGAATACCACCAGCTATAGAGGAGTACAACAAATCCCAGCAATAATACATTATACAGTGGTGCAATGCGGAATACCACCAGCTATAGAGGACTACAAAACCTAGCAATAGTACATTATATAGCTCAATGCAGAATAGCACCAGCTATAATGTACTATTGCTGGGATTTGTTGTATTCCTCTATAGCTGGTGGTATTCTGCATTGTGCTGTATAATGTATTGCTGGGTTTTGTAGTCCTCTATAGCCGGTGCCATTCTGCATTCATTGCTGTATAATTTTACACTTTTCATTTCACTATATTGCACACCCCACTTTTTCACTTCCACCGCTCCAAGCTTGCTCCTGTGATGGACTACAATCTCAATACAAACTAGTAGTCCCATCACTGGAGATATTTTTTTAAATGTATTTTATTTTTTATCCGATTAATCAAACTTAATAATGTGTGCAGTATTTCAGAAAAAAATAAAATAATTCAGGATAAAATTATGAGTCAACTTAGAAAATGTCAGTTAGTAGATACTTGGTATTCTTGTTCTGATTCTGAGCTGCAGTAATACCTGCAGTGAATGATGAAACTCCTTTCCCAGGAGCTGATGGCAAATTCCTCTAATCATGGGAAGGGCATGAGGAAGGATTTAATGATGGATCAAATTACATTTAGTGTAATATTTTGTTGCTCAGCAATAAAAAAAAATAAAAAAGACACACTCTCTAAGACAGGCTTCGTTTCCTGCTACAGGCTAAACATTTTGTGAAACGTGACTTTCTGACAAGCGGTGAATCCTAAACAGGTAAACAGTTTAGGTTATTAATTGCCAAGCTTCATGATTTGTCTGGAGTTCTTTATCAAATCAACTTGAACATTTGTAATAGAAAATTCAGTTAAGCTAGCTATATATTACTTGATGTGCAATAGTACAGTGACAAATTTGAATAGAATTACCAACAGCTATAACTGCAGTGGCTGAGCTGTGACCTATATCAAGAACAATGCCAGTTATTTAAGTGGATGTAAACACAATCATTAAAATCTCAAAAAAGCTCCAACACAGTAAAGTAGGGATGCACCGATATATCGGCCGCCGAAACATATCGGCCGAAAATGGCACTTTTGGCATAATGCCGAAAGAGCCATGTTTCGGCCGATACATCGGCACATTCCTGGTTTCTTTTCTCCCCGCTGGCCACTGTTCCACGGGGAGAAAAGAAAGTGACAGCCGGCAGGGCGCTGAAGGACGAGAGCGCTGTGAGCGGCCGGAGTCTCTCCTCCCACACCGCTCAGCCGCCTATCACAGTCCGGCAGAGCGGTGTGGGGGCGGAGACAGCGCTGTAAATTAAAAAAAGTGTATAAAAAATAATATTTAAAACAATTGAAACAATAAAAATAAAAAAACATTTTCGGTATCGGTTTCGGCCTGACATTTTTTTTAATGTTGGTTTCGTTTCGGTTCTAAAATTTCCATTTCGGTGCACCTCTACATTAAAGTCATTGCAAAAGTTATATCCAGTATTTTTAAATTTGCAGCTTTCATTAAAATAATACCCGGCCAACTTGCCTGGAAGGTCCTTGTGCAAGCACTTTCTGTTATAGGGTGACAACCATTTGACCCAGTCTTACATTTGTATTCCTGTGTGGTCAACCGACACACACTCTCCCAATATTGAGTACTATCAGCCATGCTGAGGGACATTGCACTTGTATGTTGTACTATTGTCACCACCAGGGAACCTGCACTCTGACAAATGATGTCTGGCAGTTGTTGGAAAGCACGCATGTAAACTGATGTCACTGCAAGCGAGCTGCAGGAGACAAAGGATAAGGCTTCATTCACACAGATGTGAATAGCCATACAGCATGCACATCCGTGCAGAGACCTGTGCCCCATGCAGCCACCGGTACATCTCTATGACAGGACAAGGCTTCACTCCGACCTGAACTAGGACATCCATACAGGTACAGATGTATGCTCTTGGGCATGGGTTTGTAGCTGCTTCCCATAACAGAAATGCACAGGTGGCTACATGCAGCACCAGTCCCTCCCAGGAGCAGGCAATGTATGCTATATTCAAATGTTCAGCCACAGCTGCAAAAACCACATCCAGCCATTGAGATGCGTGTGACAGTAAATTTCTATAAATGATAAGCCACAAGTCTACTACCATATTTAAGACTAGTCTAAGCAAAGTCAACCAAAATTTTACTTAAAGTGACACTAAACTCAGGCGTTAAAACTTAAAAATGCATTCACATATCTTAACTATTAACAGAAATGTATCTTATTTGTGTATCATTCAGTATCCAATCATCTCTGAATTGGTGCAGACACTGTCCTTCCTTCTGGAGGGTGCTAATTTTGTTCCCCATGGTCCCTGTGTGTGTTGTAAAGTAGTCACTGCTCCAAGTTCGCTCCCGTTATGGACTACAATCTCACTACAAATGAGCCAACTAAACGTGAGATTCTAGTCCATCATGCGAGCGAGCTTGGAGTGGTGGCTACTTTACCACACACACAGGGACCATGGGGAACAAAAGTAGCCACCCTCCAGAAGGAAGGACAGTGTCAGCACCAATTCAGAGAACATTTGAGCATCTACAGCCGAGTGAATGCACAGTAAATGTACATTTGTGCTATTAGTTAAGATACTTGAATGCATTTTTAGGATTTACCTCCTGCGTTAGTGTCACTTTAACCATTCACACAACAAGAACAGTCAATCATACATTTCTAGGAACACACTTTGAGAGTAGATAATTCATACAGTACAAGCCTATTGCAGACGTCAATTACTGTTTGCAAAAGTTGTACAGAACATGACAGTTGACCACTGAAAGTTAACAGAAATAAAATTGTAGAGCGAGGTAGCAAGAGGAATAATGAAACAAAAGGCTCTGTGTTGCCCATTTCCTAGAGAAACACACCAATCATTCTGTAATTAACACACTAAGAAACACTCACTGTATTCACCCAGTCTGCTACATGATGAACATGAGCACACAAGGGACATTCATAACCGAAGCAGTCTACTTGCTTCCAGTGTAGTGGTAAAACCAAATCTGAACTATGGAGCATTTTTTACTGATTTAAACTGGACTAAACTTCTGAAGCTGCTGTCTAAAATGTTTGTTTGTAAGAATGTCTTTAATAGTCTTTTTTTTTTTAAAGGGTCTCACCCAGCATGGCTTATATTTCAGTATTGGCATTTCAATTTAGCTCCAAATGGAAAGCGTTCCAGCAACTCATTACACTCAGAAAAGAACATTTTCTGGCCCACTGTAAATCAACAAAAGTACCTTCACACAAGGGGACTGATGTATAATTGTTTCGGCTCTGCCATTCGCATGGCATTCCTGCCACTAAATGGAGCTGAGGAGCATAGAAAATATTATTTCAATGTGAACAGCATTCACCCAGCTGCGCGCTTAGCAGAAAGTTTATAAACCAGTCCCATGATTTACCCTTGCAGGGTTTTCTCAGCACACACATTATTCAGCCACTTGGCTATGGAGGTGCCCAGCTTGGGCCGTACAGTCTTTTTGCCAATACATCAGTATCTGACCTCACAAACACTCTTGGCAGAATGGGCGCAAATCCTTGTGGAAAACTTTCCCAGAAGCATGTAGGTTGTTATATACCAAAGGGAGGTTCATGCTAATGCCCATGATGTTGGAATGGCATGTCCAGCAATCTCATAAGTGTGATGGTCAGGTGTCTACAAACTTCTGGTCATATAGTGAGTATGCACTCGGTGAACAAGCATTGCCCCTTGATTTCTGCACAGAACGGCATCAGACAATCCTTCCTCTTAATTGGGCATTCTTTTACAGAAATAAATGTCAAGGCCAAGAAGAATCCCACTCCTGAACTTACAAAGGTCATGGAAACAGGAAGGTCAGGACAGATCTGGTTGTGCTGTGTTGGAGTGATAAACAAAGAAAAGTCATATCCATGAAACAAAGTCGTGAATCCACAAATCCCATCATAACTTTGCCTTTGGGAGTCATGCTTGTGGCCGAGTCTTGCACTGCCTCATGGGATTTGTAGTTCAACAACAGCTGGAGTGCTGAGGTTACCTACCCCTGTATAAATATTATGGAAAGCAATGAGTTCCTGCAGCACAAGCTACCCAAGCATACCTTTATTTGTTACTGAGCTTGACGGCAAAAAATGACACTAGGAATCTTTTTTAGCTGAATTTGAGCTCTCGGGAACCTGTATTTTTCAGTACAGGCAACAAAGATTCTTAATTCTATACAAGTTTTCAAACACTGTTTTATGCAAAGGGGGATTTACAGCAATGTAATTGTAAGGATTTGCAACTGCCTGATGCCACAACAGGTTTAAACGGCTCATTTTAGAATGGGGGAGATTCAGCATTTGGTTTGCCAGTTTCTCTACACAAAACACAGGTAAAACATAATTACAATTTAGTTATAAAGACTATAATCATTAAGTCATTTCTCAAGTCAGGGAACATTTTCTAGAAACTGATTTATACCTTAATTTTTGGTAAGAACCCAATACGGCCCCGCCGTTCAAGCATTCTAGGTTCCTTTACTTTCACTCCCAAATGTTTCATGTAGCTCAGGATCACATACTGTATGGTACCACTTTTGAGACACAAAAGAAATGAAAATTTGTCAAATACATAGATGAAATCATCATACAAGGATATACTGTACAGTAGACGGACCTTTTTAAAGTGTCCAGCACATGTAAGACATGTAGTTTGAACCTGCAGCACAGAAAACTATAAAAAAATATAAGAAGTAAAAAAAAAAGCACAATAATAAAGTTAATCTCTATAAAGAAAAACACTTTGTCAAAACATTATGGGAAATCCCTTAGTAGATTTTTTTTTAACAGGTATGTATTTATTGGTTTTAACACATATAACAAGGCACATACAATACAGAGAAATAAAAATACCATCAACTCGATACAGAATAACAGCATTCAGTACAAGACAATACAATAATGAAAAAATAAAAATAAAACCTACATATAAACTAAACACACTACCAAACTAAATACGGTGTGGATCATTGGTCTCTTGTGTTTGCAGCACGGCCGATCGCTTCAGGTGATCTGGCCATACTACTAAGTGAAGGCTCCTGGGGGAGGCAGCCAAAGGGAGGGGAAAGGAAGAGGGGAACGGGGCCTAGGAGGGAAATACCAGGATGGGGTATGGGAACCAGGTGGGAGGGCAAGGTAGGCGGGGAGGGGGGGAAGAAGACCTTCCCTTGCACATTTGAGCCACTATTTAGGGGGTTCAGGCGGGAGTAAGGTCTCTCCGCCCGGGCCCTCCAAGGTAAGTCCCCTGGCCGCCACCCAGTCTCCCCAGATACGATCAAACTTGCGCTCACAATTGCGTCCTATGTATGTCAGCCTGTAGAGCGGGAGCATTCTATCAATAGTGCATAGCCATTGTCCTACCGTGGGGGGAGAAGTTAGCTTCCATCTCAGGATTATGTCTCTACGAGCATAGAATGCTACATAAAATAGGAGGAGCTTGGTGGCCCTAGGGGCCTGAAGGGTCTCCCCACATCCCAGCAGGAAGAGCAAGGGGTCCACCTCCAGCTGCAGACCAGAGACCGCCTCGACAGTGAAGACCACCGAGTTCCAGTATGGTCGAAGCTTGCTACAGGACCATACCATATGAAAGAAAGTACCCTCCGCTACCCCGCAACGAGCACACGTCGCGTCCGCCGTGGGGTAGATTCTAGCCAGTCTTGCAGGGGTGTAATAGGCTCTATGTAGAAACTTGAGCTGGATAAACCGTTCCCTGGGGAAATTACTGTAGGTATATAGGTCTGGACGCATTCCTCCCAAAGATCCTCTGTCAGACTGGGGATGTCCACCCTGCATTTCTCATAAAGGGTCGTCAGCTGGGACCCCTCAGTACAGGTCAACCGCAGGTAAAGGGAGGACAAGGGTTTGCGAACTCCGACCAACATTAGGAATTGCTCAATACGTTCCGAAACAATAGTCATTGGGTCGGGGAACTGGGCTCTACACGCATGTTGCAGCTGCATATACCTGAAACCCATGGACTGAGGTAAGGAGTAGTTGGCCCGAAGTCTGTCAAAACCCAACAACATGCCCTCCGGCATGATGTGCTTAATCACTGTGTTCCCGCGTCGGGCCCAAACCTGGGGGTCCGGGACAGAGAGGTTACCCCACAGCGGTATATCGGGGGAGATGGCGCCAGCCGGCATCCTTCCCCTTCTCATCCTGTCCCACACCGCCAGTACAGTACGCATAGGTCCCGTGACCGTTCCAACAGCTTTCGGACCCCTGAAAACCAAGTTTCTCAGCCCTGCGCACGAACCCATCAGAGCAGCTTCCAGAGTTACCGCCGGGTTATCCTGATCCCCTATAAACCACCACCAGACAGTCACCAGGACCGACGCCCAATAGTAGGTTTTGAAGCATGGCAGTCCCAGTCCCCCCTCAGACAGAGGGAGTCGGAGGACTCCCCTAGACACCCGTGGGGTTTTCCCCGCCCAGACAAAATTGGAGATAATTCCTTCCAGTGTGTGAAAAAAGGAAATGGGAATCTGGACCGGAGTATTTCGGAAACAGTAAAGAAACTTCGGGAGAAACACCATTTTCAATAAGTTAATTCTACCCACCGGTGTCAGGGGGAGCGTCTTCCATGCCATACATTTTGCCTTCAGGTGTCTAAGTATGGGATATAAATTATCTTCTAGGAATCGTGCACGATCCGGGTTCACCACCACACCCAGGTATCGAAATTCAGAAACCTGCGTGAGGGGCAAGCCCGGATCAAGCCTAAGGGGGGGACGAGCCCAGCGGGAACAGTAAGGATTTCCCCCAGTTCACCCGGAGCCCCGAGAAGGAACAGAAGGTATCTATTATGCTTAAAGCCGCTGTCAGGGAAGGCCCCACATCACCCAGGTAAAGTATCGCATCATCGGCATAGAGTGAAAGCTTCTCCACCAATCTCCCCACTGGGAGCCCCACCACTCGGGCCGAGGCCCAAAGCAGGATAGCTATAGGTTCCATCGCCAGTGCAAATAGTCCAGGCGAGAGGGGACAGCCCTGTCTCGTGCCCCGGCCCAGGGCAAAGGGGCTCGACAGCATATTGTTAAAGCGTACTCTAGCAGTGGGGGAGGAGTAGAGGAGGCGTATCCAAGCGACAAAGCGATCACCAAACCCGAATCTATGGAGAACTGCAAATAGGTAGGGCCATTCGACCGAGTCGAACGCCTTCTCGATAGCCACTGCTTCTTGCCCCCGTGATGCACGGAGCCTATCCACATTAGTGAAGAGGCGCCTTAGGTTGACATCCATCCCCCTCCCAGGCATAAATCCAGTCTGGTCTCCATGTATCAGCAGGGTAATGACAGCGTTGAGCCTATTAGCTAGCATGCGGGTAAGGATCTTGAGATCCACGTTTAAGAGGGATATTGGGCGATAAGACGAACACTGCTCGGGGTCCTTCCCAGGCTTGGGTACCACCACTATGATTGCCTCCATCATGGAGGGAGGTAGATTGCCCGCCCCACTAGCCTCCCCATAGGTATGTAGTAAGTGGGGGGCCACTCCCTCAGCATGGGTCTTATAAAACTCCACCGGGAATCCATCTGGACCCGTCGTTTTATCGGTTTTTAAGGAGGAGATTGAAATTGTCAATTCCTTGTCAGTGAAGGGTGTGTCCAGTGCTACGCGTGAGGCCAAGGGCAGTTTAGGGAAGTCAATCTTGTCAAGGTAGGTCGAGAGATCCAGGTCCGAGTAGGTCACCCTAGACCGGTATAACTCCTGATAGAAAGAGGCGAAGCGGGCCGTGATCCTACCCGGGTCCGTCAAAACAGAACCATCCAGATCTGTCACCCTAGAGACACTGCACGCTCCCCCCCGCCCCTCCCTCACCAGCCAGGCCAAAAGTCTACCATTGCGCTCTCTTTCAGCAAATAGTATCTGGGTCTGGTATAGCAAGCATCTCCGGGACGCTTCCGTGCGTAGTAGCATTAAGTCCCTGTATACACTCTGCATCTGAGTAGAGCTCAGGGTCTTTAGTGTCCGTATACCTGCGTTCAAGGGCCTTTGCCCTCTCCTCGGTCTCATTAAGCTGGAGATGGACCCCCCCGCCTAGTTTTCTTGATCACATATTGGTACTGACCTCGGAGGAAAGCTTTAGAGGAATCCCTCTCCTTCCCGGGGGAGGCTGTCCCCTTATTATGACTCCAGTAGTCCCCAATAGCCGTAGTGATGTGATCCTCCACTCTCTCATCCGAAATCCAGAATGTAGAGAGGCGCCACAGCCGGTCCGAAGGGACTGGAGGAGGCTGCCACACACACCCACAATGGGGCATGGTCAGAGATGCCCCTGGGCAGAATAGAGATGTCCCTGAGCCTCGGGAGCACAGTGGGGGTAACATAGCATACGTCAATCCGTGAGAAAGACCTATGTGAGGCAGAATGACAGCTATAGTCCCGAGAATCAGGGTGCCACCATCTCCAAGCATCCACAAGGGAGCCTGCTTCTGCCCACCGGGACAGCTCCGAATTGGTCACCTCCCCACCCCCCATCCAGTCCACAGCCGGGGATGGGACCATGTTGAAATCCCCCAGGAAGAGCACGTCCTCAGTACCAAAGCCAGCTATCAAGGGTAATATTTTGTTCAGAATACGGACTGATGCCGGGGGGGGGGGGGGGGGGCTAGTGGCACC